>NW_022263420.1:0-57232 GCF_002021735.2 Oncorhynchus kisutch | reverse complement strand
GCCAACACTGGCTCATCATTCAAGCCACATAGGGAGGGATCTTAACACACCTGCTGGATCAGAAGTGCCACTTCACAATGGCCACACAGAGCATTTGCTCCCTCAACCTGATGCAATTGTCACAACAAGTACGTGGTCAAAATCAAAACATTAACTACCAACAGATCATCAATAGGCAACAACATGCTCAGTAGGTACCTCAATTATTTACAGTTACTTTGTCACCAACCTAATCTGTCATTCATCTACAAATACATGCTCTTCTAAAGCCACAATGCAATGTTCACATGGTAGATTTCAGTTCTTACAATCTATGTCACTATTACTTCATTTGACTGCTCTTAAATCATATTCACTTAACCTCTTTGTTTCACTGCTGATTTTCGCTGGTTTGTCTCTTGCAGATTTGGACATCATGTGAATGTATGTTTCTCAAGTATCAAAGAGGGTAAGTTACATTGACCTACTTTATGAAAAACGGAATGCTTACTTTTCTCTCTAGCCTAGTGCACTCTTTATCTGTAAGCTCTCCTACTGGTGTAGGTAGCTCCAAAAAAAAGCTCCAGATGCCATTACCCCATGTAGCCTATAGAACTTTATCTCGACGACCACATTTACACCAATGCACCCCGAGAATCGGTTGGTGGTCGGGAATCAAGTGGATGATTCTGGGACCAATTACAGGAGGGGGTCTGTCTGTTGGATGAGGGGTGTACTGTGAACTGTGCCTATAGCATGTTCAAGAATCCCTCCACGGGAAATAGGCTTTGGCAAATGGCCAGGGGCGCTGTCTTTCAGCACCACGGAGCTCCGCTATTACCTGTCTCATGAGTGAAGAGGCAACAGCAGACAATTCCTGCTCTTTGTCCGGCAATTACACACTTTAGCCGTGTCATTGCTGCATTTAACTGGCAGCTGTATAGGGCCTTTACTTTGTCTTATCATTTCGATTTCTCAGCAAATCTTCTTTTAAAATGAACTAAATCCCACATCAGAAGTCGACTTCAAATCACGTCAAGGACACACGACTCGACTCAACGGAAGTCAGTAGTAGTAGTATCAAATATTCTCCACTGTGAAGGTGTCATGTGCTGAGCCATTTAGTTCCTTATGAAGCCTATTTACGAAGCCAATACAGCAATCAACAGTACCTGCCCGCATTGCTGATTGCTATTTTGTAATTGGTCAACACTACTAATAGGGCAATCATCCCGGCTGCTTGTGTCCTGTTTCGTAACGCTCTTTTGCAAGCCTTGATGATTACATCTATTGATTCCTGCCGTCCTGATACCTTTTCTCTTCATTCTCTTAAGGGATCTCGGATCTAGTCTAAAGACTAACAATGGGTATGGCATTGGAATATTCAATCGCACACTGAATTCATCCCACTAAATACATTCCTTTTCATTTCTCCATTTATTCCACCATATCGAAACAACCTTACCTATGCACTCACACAAACAAGCCAAAAGGGCGATTAATAATATCACGTCTAATTGGGTGGCCTACAACCTTTCCTGTACCTTCAACCAAAACGTTGGTACCACTTTTTTTCGACCACCTTTCACTTGCGCTGGACAGAGATATATCATTTGACTTTCAATAGCTTAGTCAGTCGCATGAATTATGGGGTGCACAAGCTAACGTTGTAATGATCGGATCAAAACATGGATTTTTGGGCCATCGAGGAATGTCACATGGCCCAGAAATGATTTGAATGGCCATTTTCCCAAAGGAAAAGACATACTCTAGCATGTTACATTCCAAGAGCAATTGGATTCGAAAAAACACAACGTACCCCACTTGGGGACCCGAGGACGAGTTTGGGAAACACTGGCCTGAAGATCAAATACCAATAGGGAGCAACTATGACGTGCTCACACGATGACAGTACCCGCGTTTAACCACTAGATGGCCTCCGTGCTCCACGGTAAAACTTTTCCCCTCTCATCAGCGGCACTGCAACATGGGACTTTCAAAGTCAGTTCTTAGTTGTTCTTAGCTACATAGTGACCATTTCGCCACTTTTTGCCCTATATCATTACTATCACTCATTATGCTACTGTATTTTTCCCCTCTTCTACTCTAGGCATACATCTAATCACATATAGAGAGCGTTATTGAAACGACTCAAGTCAGTTAAGAAACAACTCTTATTTACAATCACGGCCGGTGGTGATACAGCCTGGAATCGAACCACGGTCTGTAGGGACTCGAGAGCAGGGACACACTGTGGGAAAGGGGCGTGTACAAATGGAACAATTGTGCCTTTTTGACTGAAATATGGAGGTGGCTCTTAAAAGAGCCTTTGGGGATTTTGGAGATCAGGTCATCGTTTATGCGCGCTCTCCGCGAATACGACGGGCCAGCTGGATGTCCTTGGGCATGATGGTCACCCTCTTGGCGTGGATGGCGCACAGGTTGGTGTCCTCGAACAGGCCGACCAGGTAAGCCTCGCTTGCTTCCTGCAGGGCCATCATGCGGAACTCTGGAAGCGCAGGTCGGTATAAAGTCCTGGGCAATTTCTCGCACCAGGCGCTGGAAGGCAGTTTGCGGATCAGCAGCTCAGTGGACTTCTGGTAACGACGGATCTCTCTAAGAGCCACGGTGCCGGGCTGTAACGGTGAGGCTTCTTCACGCCGCCGGTGGCCGGGGCGCGCTCTTGCGCGCAGCCTTGGTGGCGAGCTGCTTCCTGGGTGCTTTGCACCGGGGATTTGCGAGCGGTTTGCTTGTTTCTGGCCATGGCGCTATAGCTAGCTTCCTTCTTTCACAGTCGGAGTATAGCCTCCAAATGCTATGTGAAGTTATAAAGCCGGCAGCGGGTCTGCTGATTGGTCACCATCTCCGCACAGCCCTGATTGGCCCGTGTGGAGGCCTCCTCCGCCGCCCATTTGGAAGGAGGCTCGGCCTCTCCGTGCCGCCCAAAAATGCAACCCCTCCCTCGCGAGGCGCGCTTGGGTCTTTGTTAGGGCCCGAGCACGTACACTTTACGCGCATAATGCTCTCTCATTCTAGCCTAGTACTTGTATTCTTCATTTTAGGCCTCATGTGGGCACTTGATACTGTGCAGTGTTTATGTGTGTATCTAAAACAACGCGCCAAATAGTTGGCCAGGCATACAAAGGAACTTGCGCTTTTGCTGAGCTAGGTGGTTGGCTCTTAAAAGAGCCTTTGGGGGTTGAGTAGTCAAGGTTGCAGCCGCACCAGCTTTACTTGGCTTTGACGGCCTTCTCAGTCTTTTGGGGAGAAGAACTGCCTGGATGTTGGAAAGAAACACCACCCTGAGCCGATGTACGCGCCAAGCAGTTTGTTAGCTCTCGTCGTTACGGACTGCCAGCTGAGGTGACGGGGGATGATTGATACGAGTCTTCTTGTTGTCACGGCAGCGTTCGGCCCAACTCCAGGATCTCAGCAGTCAGTACTCGAGCACTGCGGCCAGGTAGACTGGTGCGCCAGCGCCACACGCTCGGGTAGTTGCCTTTGCGCAGAAGCCTGTGAACACGGACCACGGGGAAACTGGAGCCCGGCACGGGTGATGAACGTTTTGTCTTTGCCTTCGCTGGCCTTGCCTCCGGTTTGCTCTTCGCTCATGTATTGGTAGTTCAGTATTGTCACAGAAGAAAGTCTCAATGAGGCGCTGGCCACCTCGAGAGCCTTACTTATACCTCGCCACAAGAGGCATCGATTGGCCACTGGACCTGTTTGTGCCCTTGTCCAAGTGGTAAGTGAGGGGGCCAGACAGTCAGCACCTAAGGCGCCCGCCGCAGGCAGCAGAGAGTGACAAGGGCTAGGCTTACTTGTTCCCTCGACCTTTGTTAATTTGTCTCATTGGCGGAGCGCAAGTGACAATCAATCACTGAAACATGTATCCATCAATTCGAGAGGCTCTAATACAATGTGCTGTCCAACACACGATAGTATGTATTCCTCTTATTATAAGGATCAATGGACATGCGATTCTACACATATCACACCAATGTTGAAATGGTGAGGAGAGAGATTAAAGTAGATGTCACGTGTCAAAATTTTGATTGATGACCCTATGTGAACCTATGTGAACGCTATGTGAACCCTATGTAGTGATGACGTGTGCATGTCTTCTGGTCAGGCAAGCCTGTTAGGTGGGGGCTATGGGGTGAGTAAGGGTCCATTTGACAGGCCCGTTAATGATTGATGACCCAAGCCTGATAGGCAAGCCTGGTTAGGTGGGGGCTATGGGGTTGAGTAAGGGTCCATTTGACAGGCCGTTAATGATTGATGACCCAAGCCTGTATTTATGACCCTATGTAATGATTTATGACCCTATGTCCATGTAGAAGGGGTTGCATGCCCAGGGGTGGGTGGTTGGGAGTAAGTGAACCATGTGTCAGGTCAAACCTGTTACTGTTTCTCACGGTTTGGGTTGGTTAATTGCCCCTTATAAAGCGCCTGAACAATACCTGTTTAAGACTGTACATGATAACCCCCCTGAATATAAACAAAAATGACACCTATGCCAATTTTAGGGATGTTATGCTCGGCTTGTCATGAACCCAGTGACCAAAGCCTTGAAGAAGTTCTGTGTGAAGCTCCAGAATGTTTTAAAGGATTTTGGGTACGAGTGAGGGCCACATGTCTTACATATTCCACCCGGAGGATTCTACGGTAAAGATATTCACAGACCGTGGACCCAAACCCCTTTATCCTGCAAAACCTGGGAGTTTTCCCCCGGCTCTGGGGATGAGAGAATGGCTAAAACATCAGGCTGGCTCTTTGTAAAATTGAACAGGTCCTGAGTGTTACAAATGTGCCAGGATATGCGTTGGAAGAACAGGTCTGCGGCCGCAGTGATCTCAAGGCTCTAAGAATTGCTTCAATGGACTATAGCCCTGACAACAAAGTGACAATTTTAGCCTGTGACCTTTATGATAAGTATAATGCTACAAAGTCTGTCAATTCTCCTGTAGCTTCCAGAGCACGCAAACATGTAAACTTTTTATTCCTGTGTTTAGTTTTAAATGGGTGGATTATCCAATTTTCATAACACTTATGAATAAGCTGGACATTCTCTTCCAAAATGGGGAACAGTTAAAGCGCTGGGGCGAGGCTTTCCTTGAGACAGAGTCAAGACCAAAAGGCCCGACGGAGGATCTACCCCTGGAGTGAAAACTTACCAAGTGTTGATGGACCTAGCAAGAGAGCCTTGCCTTTTGAGGGTGAACTCGACACGGACAATGGCGGTTGGTTGCATAAGCTCCCAGGATCTGTAAGAAAGGCATCGTAAAATACCTTAAGAATGTAAGGATATAAAATGTATGTACTAAATATTTTGAATGAAATAAATGGTTTTAAAATCTGAATCTCACCACGTTATGAACTCTCGCGTTTGTTCACTCTTAGCGCAGTCTGTCCCTGAGAAAAAACTTGCGGAAAAAGCCATGTGCGCGCGTATGTGCGTGAGGGAGTTTTCTGTAGTGGCTGTGTGTGTGTGTGTGTGTGGTGTGTGTGTGTGTGTGTGTGTGTGTTTCAAAAACAGAAAAAGGGGGGGCGGGTTGTTTGTTAAAAAAATACCCTTGCATGCCTGGTGGGTCGTTTGAAACCAAGGTTTACACTAGCCTGCAAAACAGATGCCTACCCCCAACAATAATATTGTGTCTTACGACTCCTAATCTTAAAGGCCTTTCATAAAACTATTTTTTTAGGTGGGCTAAAAAGTCATTCATCCCAGCGATGTCGAGACCAACCCACCCCCCATGCATCTAGGTGCTAGCACCCCGGAGATTTTAGAAGATCCAAAAGGATCCTAATGTTTAGACACACCCAATACCATGTGTTTGAAATGTGTCAAATATACCATGGGCGGGGGTATAGCCCGAAAAAAACGACAAACCCCAAATGCTATGTAAAAAATCATTCAGGGGTTTTTCTCTAGGTCGTAGGGTACAAAAGCGCTAGAAACCATGGGCAATGTTAGCAGCGTTTTAGTTCCGATGCAAACAGCACCTCCAGAAACTCCAAGAATCGTTATCGGACTGAAGCGTTAAAAAAGATAATCGGGGAAAACAGTCTAATGGATCTATCGCAAGGTGAGTTCTTGAAATAAATCTTTATTAGATTTGGTTGTTGTGGGGAATTGTTTGAAAAGCGTGGGATGTTATAGAAATATTAAACAATCATTAGGATCAGTATGCTTACCGTATAACAAGGCAATATTAGCTAAAGTGATTATAGCTTTAATATTGTCGAATGTTTTATAGATTCTGAAGCATTCACGCAGATACTCCGAGGTATAACTGAGCTCGAACCATCCAATGGGGCTCCGGAACAAAGTGCAGACAAACAAACGCCTGCCCTGAATTGTAAACGTAAGTAAGCTCCAAGAATTCCATACATAAAAATATTTATACCTTAAAAACAAAAAGTGTGGGCATCTTATATTAAAAGTTATTTTATAGTTTACAGAGGACCTAAAGCCTAGAGGTTAAACGAGGCCCTATGGAGCCTGAACGGTTTCTGCGAAGCATATGACTACGAGACAATTCTGCCCTACTCCCAGGATGTATTTACACAAAAGCAGCGAACAGAGACTTTAAACGGCAGGTCAACTCCCCTTGGCCAGGACCACGTTGTCCCCCATATTTCTAAACACCAAAGGATAATTAGTGCTCAGATCCACAGTTCCGCTTCACCCGAACAATTCTACTTGGCCGATATTCACGAGACGTCGTTCCAAGGACTAGGTATGAATCAATTATATATTATTATTTATATATATTATTATTTTAATATTTATATATATTTTTTTATGCCGGAATATGTTAAAACAAGGCCTAATGCTGTTTTTTTTCTATTTTTTTTTTTTTTTTTTCAGGCTCACCATCTACCGAACCTGCAGATGCTGTAATACAGGTTGAACAAAGACATCAGCCCCTGGTTTCAGAGCTTCTTCAGAACAGCCCTCGTCAAAAAAGCCGAGGTATTTAATTAATGTATTGTTAATATATAGGCTTATATCTGAAATGTATTTGGCATTTTTAACATATTTTAGGGTTAATAACCTATTTTTGTATGTATTATTTTTATTTCAGACTCCTCACCGGCTTATAAAGATAACGCACAAACATCGGAGGATGCCCAGACAAGCATCCCCGAGGAGGCTCCAAAGACACCAGTCAAGAAAACAGCGAAACCTGATGATGTCAAAGATTTAAATGACATTTCTGAGGTAGACGATTTGATGTTCTGTGAAGCTGCCAACCTTCTTGAATCGGCCAATTCTGTGGGGGAAACAGCAGATTCTGAAATAGACCAAGAACGTTTTTTCAAAGCGTTTACCCTGGGTTTAAAATCACGAAAGGCTCTACTCCAGAGGCGCATGTGTATTCTACTCGAGCATCAATACAATCAGGATGTGTCATTCTGGCGTAGCGAGCTACCCCGTATGTTAAAAAACATTAGGGCTAAAACAAGCAAATACCTCCGTTAAAAACACACATGTAAACACACACACACACACATCCTTAATTAGACAGATGGCGCCCCCTATAGACCAAAGTGAGACAATTGAAACCCTCTTAGCCAGGATCCCTACAGAGCTCCAAGATATAGTTAACCATATGAATGATTCGGGGGTAATTGACATAATGACAATAGATGAAAATCTATTATCCCAGATTCCCTCCGAACTCATAGACATTATTACACGTATGAATGAGTCAGGGCCTTCCGAGGAAAACATGTTAACACAGATTCCCGAAACCATCATATCTCTAATTACCCAGCTTAACGCGAGCCCTAGGTTTAATTCGGCCCCACAGACACCTCTAAGACAGCCTTTAACAACATTGTCCGAAGAGTCTGAAAGTCAATATGATGTTTTGAACAGTTGGACAAATGTCTAGCAAATCTGGAGGGGGGCGGTCTTGAGATCAGTGTACAGAACGAGAGCGCTAGGTTTAATTCGGCACCCCAGACACCTATAAATCAGCCTTTAACACCAATGTCCGAAGAGTCTGAAACCCAATACGATGTTTTTGAACAGTTGGACAATTGCCTAGCAAATCTGGAGGGGGGAGGTCTTGATCGAAGTGTACATGTTTTGCGTCGAAATAAATTCAACAATATTGAGGTTCGCCAGTTTTTCAATTTCGCATGGGGGGGTCAGATTCGGGAATATGCTGTGTTTTACGTAATGCTTATGGACACTTTGAATGAACTGTTAGCGAGGATTAGAGATTATAGCGAACCTAGGGATCTCTTACAGTTGGAAATTTGTGGAGACAGTCTACAGAGCAAGGTATCGCTTATTTTACAGAATGGTGAAGCAGAGCTTGAACAATTTGTTAAACTGCTAGAACGCCTTGTTCAGTCAAATTTAAACGTGCTAGCAGATAGGACCCTCGAACTTGTAGTACAATTAGTACGACAACCACAAGGGGGCGGGGGTCAGAGACGAAAGCTCGAGAGTTTAATGCAGTCCGAAATCATAAGCAATAAAAGGGCCTATCTCATAAACGTTCACAATCCAGGTAATAAGCTATGTTTTGCCATAGGTTTGGCCCACTTACTCAGCCCAGGATGTACTGATCAAGCCGCGTTACAAAAAGCTCGAGAGCTACAAACTGCGGTGGGTCTCGGTATACAGGATGCTGTGGCTTTCTCAGACATAGTCAAATTTGAAAACTTTCTGAACATCAAGATTGTGGTTTTGTACCACAGTAGGGCTAATGACGCTCTCCTCAAGTTCCAAAATATACCCGAACCACATCCTAAGACTATGTACTTTTATGTGCAAAATGAGCATTACTATGCCGTAACTAACATCACAGCCTTTTTAGGCGCGCCATATGTCTGTCCAGCCTGTCATACCGGCTACACACGCATGGGGGGGCACTCGTGCCGTTACAACTGTTCAGTATGTCTGGATAAACATTGCCCTATGCAGCCGCTAAACTTGACCCCCTGTGCGGATTGTCACCGCACATGTCGTTCGGCCTACTGTTACGAAAAACACAAAACTGAAACATGGCATCCCAAGGCATGTAAATCTGTAAGCAGTTGTGACATTAACAAGAAATGTCCAAAATGTCATTGCAATTACAACCTTAAAATAGATAGCCCTAAACCTCATGTTTGTGGAATTATACACTGCCCAATCTGTAAAGGTCCTTTGAAAAGCAGAGACGCGGAAGCGGTTCAAGAAGTAACACATGAGTGTTACATTCAGCCCTTGGCTGAAGATGAACATACAGAGAAATATGTGTTTTATGATTTTGAGACAAATCAGCAATCAGGGGTTCATTTGCCTATTTTTGTGTCAACCATGACTTTCAAGGGTGAAAAATGGTCGGCCGAGGGACCCAATTGTGCCCGGCTCTTTCTAAAACATTTTAGAAAAGCCCAGTACAGAAACTTCACGTTTATAGCTCACAATGCTAGGGCCTATGACGCCTATCTGCTTCTGAACCCTTTGATACAGCAAGGCGTGGCCCCCAGTGTCATAGCTCAAGGGAGTAAAATATTATGCTTTGTTGACCCCGCCTTCAAACAGAGATACATTGACAGCTTAAGCTTCTTACCCATGAGATTGGCTCAAATGCCAGAGGCCTTGGGTTTTGAAAACTCTGTCAAAGGCTATTTCCCTCATTTCTTCACATCTGAGGAGAATCTACATTATATAGGATCTTATCCAGCCCCCGAAATGTACGGGTGTGATCAAATGTCTCCCAAAGAGCGTGAGAGATTCATGACATGGTACGAGACCGTAAGACATGGCACTTTTGATTTCCATAAAGAGATGGAATCATACTGTGACAATGACGTTGTTATACTTCGTGAAGGATGCCTCAGATTCAGAGAAGAGGTAATCAAAGATGCGGGCATTGACCCCTGGAGCTGTACAACTATTGCATCAGCGTGCATGAAAACCTATCGTACACACTATCTAACTCCTGAATCTATAGCTATCCCATCGCCAGACAACTACCGACGCCAATTCAAGGCCTACTCTAGTGGTTCCATTCAATGGTTGGAGTACTTGGCCCAGGATAAAGATATTTTTATCCAACATGCTTTGAATCGGGGGGAGAAGGCTTTTGGGCCTTACCATGTAGATGGATACACACAGATTGACGGGGTTGAGACAGTGTATGAGTACAACGGTTGTTTCTTCCACGGTTGTAAATTATGCTTTGTCCCCCACACCTTGTGTGTCCTAACCCAAAAGACTTTTGGGGAAATGTACCAAGAGTTTCAAGACAAACTGAATTCTTTAAAGGCTACTTACGGGTTAAAAGTTGTGGTTTTGTGGGAGCACGAATGGACAGCCCTCAAAAAGGCAGATCCTAGTGTTAAGGCCTTCCTTACCCATTATGACCCTCCAGAGCCCCTGGAACCGCGACAGGCCTTGTTTGGAGGCCGGACCAATGCTTTGACATTGCGTTATGTAGCTCAACCCGACGAGACAATAGGCTATGTAGATTTTACATCCCTATATCCTCATGTAATGAGTTCCTCATTCTATCCTATAGGGCATCCTGAAATTATTCACAGCGACTTTGACGAACCCCAAAATTATTTTGGTTTAATCAAAGCGACTGTCTACCCTCCTAGGGGGCTGTTTATACCTGTGTTGCCTTACAAGGGTCCTAAAGGAAAACTTTTCTTTCCCCTTTGTCGCACATGCTGTGAAAACCACAACCAGGAAAACCCCTGTGATCACACAGATCAAGAAAGAGCCCTGACCGGTGTATGGGTCACTGTAGAATTCTCTAAGGCTTTAGAGAAGGGGTATCGTGTGGCCAAAATCTTTGAAGTGTGGAACTTTTCCAGGAAATCAGACACACTTTTTAAAGAGTACATCAAAACCTTCTTGAGATGCAAGCAGATGGCTTCAGGCTATCCTGCATCGGTCACAGATCAAGAAAGTAAAGACCAGTACATTCAAGACTACCATGACAGAGAAGGCATACTTCTTGACCCTGACAGAATAGAGGTCAACAAAACCAAAAGAAATGTGTCGAAATTGTACTTGAACTCCCTTTGGGGGAAATTAGCGCAGAGATGCAATATGCTAACAACTTCGATCATTAAAGACCCCGAAGAATTTTTGGAATTTGTTTTTTCGGACCAATACGAAATTTCCCATTTTTCCTTCTTGAGTCAAGACATTGCCTTGGTGCAATGGAGGCGCCACCAAAAGTGGGTTCTACCCCCGGGTAATGTAAATGTGTTTCTTGCAGCATTTACCACAGCCTATGGCTGCCTTGAACTGTACACCCTCATGGAACAGCTTCAGAGGCGGGTTCTTTACCACGACACAGACTCTGTGGTCTATGTAAGCAAACCGGGGGATTGGACCCCCCCACTTAGCAACTATCTTGGGGGTTTAACGAGTGAACTCGAAGAGGGTGACCATATTACAGAATGGTCCTCATGTGGTCCAAAAAGCTATGCTTTTAGGACTAAAGCCAATCACGTGGTGTTGAAAGCCAAAGGCGTGACTCAAAACTATGAAAATGCACCGCGTGTAAACTTGGAATCAATCACGCGCTTGGTCGAGGGGTTCGTAAAGGACAAGAATAGTGACTTGGAGATTTTGAGCTCCTACAACAAAATAGTGAGGGATAAAAAGGGGTTCCATCTAAGAAACGCACCACTCACTAAAAGATTCAGGGTAGTCTATGACAAGAGACAGCTATTGCCTGACGGTACCACATTGCCCTTTGGCTACTGACTTATGCTACAAGCCCCAGTGTGTCTTAAAGCTTAAGATATTATGACTGCTGTCGAGGGTTTTGACCCCCGTCTACAATTGCCTTTTTCAGCATTAATTGCAGGCCCTTCAAACAGTGGTAAATCTTTTTTTGTAAAAAGTATTTTAGAGAATTCTGAACATGTGTTATCTCAAAAGCCTGACAATATTGTATGGTGTTATTCATGTTACCAACCTCTGTATGATGAATTATTGAAGACAATAAAAATCAAGTTTGTTGAAGGAATACCCGATTCTCTGTCTGATGATGAACTTCTCCCCCCACATGTAAATAATCTGCTGGTTTTGGACGATATGCTATTTGCTGGTAGCGAACACCCTGAAATTGCACGAGCTTTTACCCAATATACTCATCATAGAAACCTGTCCGTGCTTTACTTGGTCCAGAATGTGTTTCACCAAGGTAAAAATAGTCGGACCATTAGCTTGAATGCCAACTACATGGTATTGTTTAAAAATCCTAGAGACAAACTGCAAATTAGCACTCTAGCTCAGCAGATGTACCCTGGACGGAAATCATACTTTATGGAGAGCTATGAGGACGCTACCAAAGAGCCATTTTCTTATTTAATCGTGGATTTAAAAGCAAATACTCCAGAACACCTTAGGCTACGTACAGGGCTGTTTCCGGGGGAGAGGCCTGCTGCATACCTTCCTAAAAAGTAAACGCTATGTCTCTGCGTTTAAAAAGAAACCTCCCCCTCTTGAGAAGGCTAGTAGGTTCTACAGCTAAAGAACGGAAGGCCATCTTGGGTCGCTGTTCTTCAGATCTCATATTAGCCCTATGTGAGATTGCTTTGAATCTTCTCAAAGGACGCATTCCACTCACCCTGAACCAATTGAAAAAATTAAGGAGACAAAAGACAGCGATCAAACTCTTTGCCAATAAAAGGGCCAGTCTTCAAAAGAAAAGACATAGTATACAACAGTCTGGGGGTTTTCTTCTACCTTTACTCAGTATAGCCGTGCCCTTCATCACCAGCCTTATTGCGGCCAGACGTGGGGGTTGAACACGTGGTGTGATGGCCACTAAAATGTACTTGGTGCCTCAACAAGAGTTGGATAGACTTAAAAAACAAATGCAGGGTCCTGAAGATATCAGACAAACAGCGGAAAATGATTTGGATACGGCCATGAAGGATGTTTTGAACCGAAAAGGATTGAACCCCTATGATAAGATTCAAAAATACACAAACCTAATGCAAAGGTATTTGACTCGGGTAAAGCAAGGGGAGAGAGAGACTAACCATTTAACCCTTTCCCTACCGGACCCTTTAACAGATGTCGAACCTAACGATAGCCATGCCCCTGTAAGGCCTGTACCGTCGATCTTACCTAGTGGAGATAATATGTCGGGTGAAGCTCAAATGCCATTTGAAGATAAAGTTATGCATGACCTACTGACACATGTGCCTTTACGTAACAGGAAGAATGTTAAATACATTATGAACAAGATAAAAGACTCAAAGGGGATAGCTGCTTGGAACGACTCTGGAGAGTTTATCCTTCAGGGCTCTGTGGTTAGGGGGTCCCATATGCAGGACTTGCTTAAAAGTACCACGGCTGCCCACAAGGTTGCTGATGACCGAAGGCCTCCCGGCTGGCGTCAGTTTCTTAAGGCCCTGGCAATCCTCAACATCCCCCTCTCCGGTGTACCCAACCATAAGCTTCGTCAACAGATTCAAGCTTTAAAACAAAAGCCTTCAACGAGATACAGCACCCCTAAAGATGCCCCAACGACACCGTCCCCCTATGAAAGCGATGATGCTAACTCATTTACTCCCATGAACGTCTCAGGACCTTTTCCTAAACCCGATCTCTCGGCGTGGTTAGACTTTTGAAAATGACTTTTGAATGACTATGATTAAATTCAATAAATTTTTTATTTGAAAAATAAGCAAGTTAACATTTGTGGCATTCTTGAAACATATGACGTGAGCATACGCCTTGATTACGCGTTCTTAAAGGACACACATTTGAACACTTTTGATATTTTCTAACAAAACAAGATACAAGGTTATCATTACTTCTTAAATCATCCTTATAAAGAGACATAACATCTTCAAAAGAAACTCCCCGGGCTCTTTGGCACAGGTAAAATACACAGTGGTGACCGCATGTAGTGGAAAGGTTATCTTGCACTTGTTTGATGTTGTAGTAGATCTTTGTACCGTTTAGGGTCAAAAAATCTTTAATAGATTTAGGGAAATGTGAAAAACCGGGGGGAAAGCCATAGGAATCAAAAAAAGTTTAGATTTTTCATCCACCTTCCTGTTCTAATGTCATAGCTAGCCAATGTTCACCAGGCATGTGTTTAGGATGGGTATTGACAATAAACATGGCAGGCCTCTCAGGCCATATCTCAATAGGTAATTCATCACAAGCCAACACTCCACAAAATTGTTTTCCAATCAAGCGGCTCATGAGCCCGTCCAACTCTTGGGTATTCATGTCTTTGTTCAAAGGTCCTTAATAATAATCCACTAAGACCTGTCTTCGGGCATTCACTTCCAAGATTGAATCAGAGCATGCGTAAACAATCATGCTAACTGTACAGGCTAAAGGTGTACGGAAACGCATTTCCAGCCTGAGGTTACCTTGGGACACCACAGACAGATTTCCTGAGGTGTCATCATCAGGTGATAAATTGAAAGCATACAATGTGTAACCCTCTGCAAAATCATTTCTGTCAATAGGTAAAGAGAGATCTTTTAGATGTCGCCCTGTAGCCAGGAATAGATTGTAAAATTCTCGCACAGATATGTTGTTATTAAATTGTGGTTGGAAAGCCTTCGCCGGAACCTGACGTCCGTCCTGACAGAGCGCTACATACTCTGCATTGAAGTGCTGAAAATTAAAGGGGTTTTTATCTAAACTGCCCGTATTAGAGGCGTGATCAACCAGACCTATAACCACATATCTAGGTAAAGGGCCTAGAAATAGGTTTTCTTGACTGCAGATTCTACTGCCCACCGGTATGCTAAAGGTTTTCATGGTAATTCTTTGGAGAGGGTAAAGGGCATTTCCTTTCATCAAAGCATGTGAGTGACCCAGGCGCACGGCCGGAGATACAGATACTTTTTTAATAAAAAGGGTTGCCCCCAACACTTTCAAACTAAAATCCCCGTCTTGGGGAGACATCAGGCAAAAATCATCCTTGGCCCTGGTTAATTTTAATCTTAAATCAACCGAATTTAAGAGTAACCGTTCTTGAAAGAAAATGTCAGAGTGTATAGGGCCTAGCAAATGAAACTCTCGAGATTCGGCGCAGTAGCGAGCTCGTGCCGCTAGTCCTTTGTTTGCACCGGTGGAAGGGTCTGTCGATTCCATAGAGGCTCCTGCAGTATCCTTGCTAAACAGCCCGGCGCTAAATTGGGTTTTGAGAGTGTCTTCGGAGTAGTTTAGTAAACACTCCATGATGGCTCTATAAGGGTATGTAGCGCTGCTTTGACTGATTAGGCGTTCACCCAAAGTCACATCAACTTGGGAGAAAATGGTGGCCAAGGGGTAATTAATGAGACTCACTTTGGCATCGTCTGCAATATTAGACCCATCTCTTTTGGTCACTTTTAGACGTAAATGCACCAAGGTGTTGTTGAGGTCCAGATAGTTGTCACCATGGCCTGGTATGAAAAATTCGATAGGCCCGTTATCGGTAATAGCAGAGAGAGGGGCTATCTCCACATAACTGGATCTATCTATTGAATGCTGCGTTAACGGTGCCGTGAAAAGATCAAGTTCTGTCTTTATAGCTTCAGAGGACATTCGATGTAAAAGAGCCATGTCACTTATTCTTTTAGAAAATACTTCCTAGTATTCTTTTAGCCTGTTTTGGTACAGACCTCCTCACTTTACCCCGTCTTTGACTTACTGAGGTTCTTTTAACAGTTAACCGCCGCTTTTTAGGTGCCGGCCTACGCCTTAAACCCGGGGGTCTCTTTTTTGGCCTTCGAGACAATATCATAAGCCCCGAGCCTTCTTGATGCTCCACCTCTGGTGACGCCCTTCGGGTCATAGCATTGGCTACAACCTCACTTACTATATTTTTAGCCGCTGATTTTAAATGTGGTTTGGCTATGCTGAAGCCTCTCTTCATAAACGGTAAAACCATCCTGAAGAGGTTACGGAATATACCTCCTATCCCCGAACCATACATTGTCGGCGCTCCATGATATCCTGGTAGTCCATTACCCACTTGATCCACATAGTATGAAACATAACGGTTAGGGTCGAGCTGATGGTGCTCCATAACCCTTTTATTTGTATTATGTTTATAAATATAATACAGCTATTATATATGTAGAGAGGTTTTGGTGGGTCTAAAGTGGAGTTTTACAATCGTTTTACCATAAGTAAATTCAATGTTTTCGTTCTGATCCGTTTTAAGCTCAACCAGAATGTTTTCAATATAGTTCTTGCTGACATGTACGTAGTGCGGCTTGTCATAATTGACAGTGACGATGTCCCCATCCTTGCCGTCTATATGAACTGTTCGCAGGAGGGGCACACAGCTGTCTCCGACCCTTTGATAGGTTATGATGTCGGTATAGACAAATATGTTGTAAAAGCCTGCATGTATATCCGCAGGGAATGGGAATAATTTATCGTTCACATACGTCCATTTATTGGGACCCATCCCCAACATGTAGGATAAATTACCGCTGGTCTTTATACCTCCGTTAGCAGGCCCTGAGATTTGTATCCTTTTATGGATTGGATTGTAGAATAGGAATATTTCCATCTTGTTCAGGGTTAGGTGTTCATTCAACTCTGAGACGATCCTGTCGACGGTTCTATAGAAACCTTTTTTAAGCTTAATAAGTTTCGCAGGTTCCGAGAACCTTTTGCAATAAAAATCACGGTCCTTAGCTTTGATATTATACCAACTATGGGGGTATGTAATCTCGCTGAGACCTACTTCCCAAGCCTCTGATAACTCTATAGGCTTTGGAAAATTGGTTGTATACTTCGAACTCTGATTATTACGATATATCTGTGCCGACGCATTACTGGGGAGAGTCAGGTAGAAGCCGCTGTGTTCCATGATGCCCAACTGTGTACACGCGAATGATGCGCTAGTTATCATGACTAGGGGTTTAAATTAAGCCCCGTTGCCTCCACCACATCCTGCTCCAATACCCAACTGTTGAACTTTTGAGGCCAGTTTTTCCAGCGGACCAGTAACCATTTTTTACCCTTTTCTCTCTTCTGATCTAGAATCTCCTCCACGTGAAAGACTTTGTCTTTACCCAACTGGACCTTCTGTAATTCCTTCTCATAAAAAGATCCCTCTATAAGATCCCCGTCATAATCTTTTAATTTGTAGACCGGCGGAATGCGTGGCAGACATTCGGTAACGGTAAACAACTCCGAGCTAAAGCCTTGTTCGTATTTTTTGTCGAAAACACCCCTCAACTTTGATATACGCACCAAGTCACCCACTAGGAATTTAAAAGTCATTTTTTTCTTACGGCGAAGTGGGAACAAACCATACATATTTTTAAAGACTTGAAAAGAGTTTTCCGAAGAGACCTCCGAGGGCTTCATACGTATAGTCTTATGGTAGCTGTGGTTGTACCCGTTTACTAAATCCTGAACTATGTCTGTATATCGGTTGGTGTTGTGAGCTGTAAAATAGCGCCACATCCGCTCTTTCAAAGTCCTATTAAAGCGTTCCACAACCGAAGCTTTCAAATCAGAGCCTGTAGCAAAATGTACTATATTATACTTATTCATTAGCTTCTGAAATGTTTTATTAAAAAATTCTTTTCCGCCATCCGTCTGCACTTTCTTGGGTGCGCCTCCTGCCTTCAAGATCGATTCAAAGGCCCTGGTCACCTCTGCCCCGCTCTTATTTTTTAACACCCTTACATAGGCTAATTTAGAGAAAATATCTATAACCGTTAGCATGTAGCGATTTCCATCATTTTTATCGGCAAGGGACTGCATGTCACATAGGTCCGCCTGAAATTGGGATAATGGATGCGTAGAAAAAACTCTATTTCTTGGAAAATGTTTTCTTACAGGTTTATGTAGAGTGTAGGCATCTTGCTCTGATTACCATTCATTCACTTTAGCATCGCTTAACAGACTACCTGTTTCTTCGACTATAGCTCTCTGTAAACGCTCTTTACCCCCATAAGACCCGGGGTTAGAGGGATTATAATATATGTTTTTCAACAGCTGCTCAGCCATCCTTCTTGCCTCTCTGAGGTACAATAACTGTAATGAGCCACTTTCATATAACGACAACATTTCAGTTTGTGAATTTTTATTTTAAGAATGCAACAATTATTACGTATACAGACAATTCAGGATTTGTTGCAAGATACAAGTCCCCGTTTTCTCAACAATCACAGCATGCAACACCCTGTATATATTGTTTAGATTTACAGGTTTGTTTCGCTGAATTTTTAAAACACACACGTCTGATATATAAGTATATAAACAACAAATATGATACACATTCACATTAAAGGGTGGTTCAAACAAATAATGTAAAATCTTAGCCAAAGTTATTTCTAGTTCTTCAGAATCCTCAACAAGCCTTGATACCATATGTGACCATTGTAAACTCTCGCCCGTATGTCGGACATGTTTCATGATTTGCTCCATTTTTAACACACGCTCTACAATAACCCCTGTATTGGGGGTTGTGTAGAACTTTACATTGTTCACTTTATTTTCAATAATCTGATGCATAACATTTGTAAGGTCTCTCAAAAGAAAAAATGTATTTATTCGCTCAAACATCGTAGACACATAGTTACCCATAGCTCTAAATAAACAAAATGTCACTCGGTCTCTTGGGATTTATTGAGCCAGAAAAGCATCACATCAGCCACCACAGCTTCCCTGTATTTGTTGTCGTCCACCAGGGTGTGTCGGATTTCTTTGAGTTTCTCATGGATGAAGATGGCCTCCTTCAGTTCATGTAGGAAGGCTTCGGTTACCCCGTAAACTCTAGGGATAGACGGCGCAATACCCATAGACTCCAGGGCGATGACCAGCGCTGGTATAAAACGGCAGGACCACAGTCTTTTCACCAGCTCCTCAAAATGATTGAAAAAGTAGTATCTAGGAGGGTCGTAGAGGCAAGGATGACGACGCTGGCTGGGATGATTGATCTCACAGCCGATGCATTTTTCTCGTATATATTCGCCAATCACCACGTTTAAAAGTGTAGCTACAGAGGCCTTGATTGTATCCACAAAAATAGTACTGGCCACCCCATCAAACACATCCTCAGGCTGGGTAAATGTCGGGGGTGTCACGGGTCTTGCCAGGGGTGCGTAGAGTATAGGGCTTCGTGGCATAGAGTCTTTAGTGTCGGGCCCCCATGACGTAGTGGCTTCCTCGTAGATGGTCTGGAGATCCATGGTGTATGCTGAAATGAAGAACTGGCTGCTTTTTTCTTTTTATTGTAGAACAAGGCCATTGGGTATCTGGGGGGGCGGGGTTAAAGCATCCGCTTACTTAGTTTTCTTCTGACGCTGTATCTTCTTGAGGCTCTTTTGCATCGTAATCTTTACGATTCGTATATATTATGCACTTCTTTAAATGAACAAGGCTCTGACGCTGTTGGCTCTGTACAAAGAGAGCATCCAACGGTTGCAACATTTTCAATTCCAGTACATCCCAACTCTTAAAAGGAATAAGCAGACGCAGTCGGGTATCCCCAGTCAGGCCACCACCCCTAAGGTTGTGGTTTCGGATTGCCTCGGTGCCGATATAGAACTCCACGCTGCCGCACGGTCGGCCATTCTTTCTTTGTATTTTCACCCTGTGAAATATTTGTCCTGAGGAGTCAGGGGTACCTTCCCAACGGGTCTCGTGGCCCGTGAACACACTATACCCCTTGGTGATAAGGCTCAGTTCAGGACACACAACCTTGCGAAAAAAAGACCAGTCTTCAACACCATATTCCAAGCCTACAGTCTGGTCTGTATATTCTTCTCCTTCATCTACCGTATAGAGGGTCACTCTACAGGCCAGGTAATCAAACCGATACCCCCACTGCTGGCCATTAGACATCAACACTTGATCTGTCAGAGCATTTGCTGGCGGTATTTGGGTTCTATACACATTTAAAAAACGTTTTTTTGGCGCATCATATATTGCTGGTTGATACTTTGCCCTTGCTCTATGGGCAACCCGAAGGCCTGTTTCAGTTGTTACCGTCATCACTGCTTTGGTACCGATCCCAAATTCCATGGTTATTCTTAAGATCTTGTGCACTCTTAAACAGGAATTGTTCAGCGGCTTTATAAGGGGCCTTAACCAACCCAAACCGTGAGAAACAGTAACAGGTTGACCTGACACATGGTCACTTACTCAACCCCAACAACCCCCCTGGGCATGCACCCTTCTACATGACATAGGGTCATAAATCATTACATAGGGTCATAAATCAGGCTTGGGTCATCAATCATTAACGGCCTGTCAAATGGACCCTTACTCACCCCATAGCCCCCACCTAACCAGGCTTGCCTGACCAGAAGACATGCACACGTCATCACTACATAGGGTTCACATAGAGTTCACATAGGTTCACATAGGGTCATCAATCAAAATTTTGACACGTGACATCTACTTTAATCTCTCTCTCACAGAGCATTTCTCCCTCAACCTGATGCAATTGTCACAACAAGTACGTGGTCAAAATCAAACATTAACTACCAACAGATCATCAAATAGGCAAACACATGCTCATGTAGAGTACCTCAAATTATACAGTTACTTTGTCACCAAACCTAATCTGTCATTCATCTACAAATACATGCTCTTCTAAAGCCACAATGCAATGTTCACATGGTAGATTTCAGTTCTTACAATCTATGTCACTATTACTTCATTTGACTGCTCTTAAATCATATTCACTTAACCCGTTTGTTCACCTGCTGATTTTCTGCTGGTTTGTCTCTTGCAGATTTGGACATGATGTGAATGTATGTTTCTCAAGTATCAAAAGAGGGTAAGTTACATTGACCTACTTTATGAAAAACGGAATGCTACTTTTCTCTCTAGCCTAGTGCACTCTTTATCTGTAAGCTCTCCTACTGGTGTAGGTAGCTCCAAAAAAAAAGCTCCAGATGCCATTACCCCATGTAGCCTATAGAACTTTATCTCGACGACCACATTTTACACCAATGCACCCCGAGAATCGGTTGGTGGTCGGGAATCAAGTGGATGATTCTGGGACCAATTACAGGAGGGGGTCTGTCTGTTGGATGAGGGGTGTACTGAACTGTGCCTATAGCATGTCAAGAATCCCTCCAACGGGAAATAGGCTTTGGCAAATGGCCAGGGGCGCTGTCCTTTTCAGCACCACGGAGCTCCGCTATTACCTGTCTCATGAGTGAAGATGCAACAGCAGACAATTCCTGCTCTTTGGTCCGGCAATTACACACTTTAGCCGTGTCATTGCTGCATTTACCTGGCAGCCTGTATTTAGGGCCTTTACTTTGTCTTATCATTTCGATTCCTCAGCAAATCTTCTTTTAAAAATGAACTAAATCCCACATCAGAAGTCGACTTCAAATCACGTCAAGGACACACGACTCGACTCAACGGAAGTCAGTAGTATCAAATATTCTCCACTGTGAAGGTGTCATGTGCTGAGCCATTTAGTTCCTTATGAAGCCTATTTACGAAGCCAATACAGCAATCAACACGTACCTGCCCGCATTGCTGATTGCTATTTTGTAATTGGTCAACTACTAATAGGGCAATCATCCCGGCTGCTTGTGTCCTGTTTCGTAACAGCTCTTTTGCAAGCCCTTGATGATTACATCTATTGATTCCTGCCGTCCTGATACCTTTTCTCTTCATTCTCTTAAGGGATCTCGGATCTAGTCTAAAGGACTAACAATGGGTATGGCATTGGAATATTCAATCGCACACTGAATTCATCCCACTAAATACATTCCTTTCATTTCTCCATTTATTCCACCATATCGAAACAGGCCGTCAAAGCCAAGTAAAAGTCGCCCTTTTGTGCTTGTTTGTGTGAGTGCATAGGTAATATGCACTCACACAAACAAGCACAAAAGGGCGACTTAATAATATCACGTCTAATTGGGTGGCCTACAACATTTCCTGTACCTTCAACCAAAACGTTGGTACCACTTTTTTTCGACCACCTTTCACTTGCGCTGGACAGAGATATATCATTTGACTTTCAATAGCTTAGTCAGTCGCATGAATTATGGGGTGCACACAGCTAACGTTGTAATGATCGGATCAAAACATGGATTTTTTGGGCCATCGAGGAATGTCACATGGCCCAGAAATGATTGAATGGCCATTTTCACAAAGGAAAAGACATACTCTAGCATGTTACATTCCAAGAGCAATTGGATTCGAAAAAACACAACGTACCCCACTTGGGGACCCGAGGACCGAGTTTGGGAAACACTGGCCTGAAGATCAAATACCAATAGGGAGCAACTATGACGTGCTCACACGCTGACAGTACCCGCGTTTAACCACTAGATGGACTCCGTGCTCCACGGTAAAACTGTTCCCCTCTCATCAGCGGCACTGCAACATGGGACTTTCAAAGTCAGTTGTTCTTAGCTACATAGTGACCATTTTCGCCACTTTTTGCCCTATATCATTACTATCACACATTACTGCTACTGTATTTTTCCCCTCTTCTACTCTAGGCATACATCTAATCACATATAGAGAGCGTTATTGAAACGACTCAAGTCAGTTAAGAACAAACTCTTATTTACAATCACGGCCGGTGGTGATACAGCCTGGAATCGAACCACGGTCTGTAGGGACTCGAGAGCAGGGAACACTGTGGGAAAGGGGCGTGTACAAATGGAACAATTGTGCCTTTTTGACTGAAATATGGAGGTGGCTCTTAAAAGAGCCTTTGGGGGATTTTGGAGATCAGGTCATCGTTTATGCGCGCTCTCCGCGAATACGACGGGCCAGCTGGATGTCCTTGGGCATGATGGTCACCCTCTTGGCGTGGATGGCGCACAGGTTGGTGTCCTCGAACAGGCCGACCAGGTAAGCCTCGCTTGCTTCCTGCAGGGCCATCACTGCGGAACTCTGGAAGCGCAGGTCGGTCTTAAAGTCCTGGGCAATTTCTCGCACCAGGCGCTGGAAAGGCAGTTTGCGGATCAGCAGCTCAGTGGACTTCTGGTAACGACGGATCTCTCTAAGAGCCACGGTGCCGGGCCTGTAACGGTGAGGCTTCTTCACGCCGCCGGTGGCCGGGGCGCTCTTGCGCGCAGCCTTGGTGGCGAGCTGCTTCCTGGGTGCTTTGCCACCGGTGGATTTGCGAGCGGTTTGCTTGGTTCTGGCCATGGCGCTAGCTAGCTTCCTTCTTTCACAGTCGGAGTATAGCCTCCAAACGCCTATGTGAAGTTTATAAAGCCGGCAGCGGCGTCTGCTGATTGGTCACCATCTCCGCACCGCCCTGATTGGCCCGTTGCGGAGGCCTCCTCCGCCGCCCATTGGACGGGAGGCTCGGCCTCTCCGTGCCGCCCCAAAATGCAACCCCCTCCCTCGCCGAGGCGCGCTTGGGTCTTTTGTTAGGGCCGCGAGCAACGTTACTCTTTACGCGCAATAATGCTCTCTCATTCTAGCCTAGTACTTGTTATTCTTCATTTTAGGCCTCATGTGGGCACTTGATACTGTGCCGTGTTTATGTGTGTATCTAACAAACGCGCCAAATAGTTGGCCAGGCATACAAAGGACACTTTGCGCTTTTGCTGAGCTAGGTGGTTGGCTCTTAAAAGAGCCTTTGGGGGTTGAGTAGTCAAGTTGCAGCCGCACCAGCGATTTTACTTGGCTTTGACGGCCTTCTCAGTCTTCTTGGGGAGCAGCACTGCCTGGATGTTGGGCAGAACACCACCCTGAGCGATGGTCACGCCGCCAAGCAGTTTGTTCAGCTCCTCGTCGTTACGGACTGCCAGCTGCAGGTGACGGGGGATGATACGAGTCTTCTTGTTGTCACGGGCAGCGTTTCCGGCCAACTCCAGGATCTCAGCAGTCAGGTACTCGAGCACTGCGGCCAGGTAGACTGGTGCGCCAGCGCCCACACGCTCGGCGTAGTTGCCTTTGCGCAGCAGCCTGTGCACACGGCCCACGGGGAACTGGAGCCCGGCACGGGATGAACGTGTCTTTGCCTTCGCCCTGGCCTTGCCTCCGGTTTTGCCTCTTCCGCTCATATTGGTAGCTTCAGTATGTCACAGAAAGTCTCAATGAGGCGCTGGCCACCTCGAGAGCCTTACTTATACCTCGCCACAAGAGGCATCGATTGGCCACTGGACCGGTGTGCCCTTATCCAATTGGAGTGAGGGAGAGACAGACAGTCAGCCCTAAGCCCGCCCGCCCGCCCGCAGGCAGCAGAGTGACAAGGGCTAGGCTACTCTGTTTCCCTCCGACTTTTGTTACTTTTTCTCATTGGCGGGAGCGCCAAAGTGACAACTCAAATCACTGAAACATGTATCAATCAATTCGAGAGTGGCTCATAATACAAATGGCTGCTGTCCAACACACTATAGTATGTATTCCTCTTATTATCAGGATCAATGTGACATGCGAATTCTAACACATATCACACCAATGTTGACTGGTGAGGGTGCTGCACTCTTGAGTGACAAATGTAAAGCCATTTAGCCACTCGAACATGTGGTGCGTAAGTCATTCATTTCATATCTTTTGCACCACAGGTAGGTAGGTAGGTAGGTAGGTAGGTAGGTAGGACGTACATGGAATGACATGCGCTTTTATGGAAAGAGGTGGGTGGCTCTTAAAAGAGCCTTTTGTGGTAACAACATGTGTCGAGTAGAAAGAACACTGTTTGGAATAGGTTTACTTCTTCTTGGGGGCTGCCTTCTTGGCCTTGGCTGCCTTGGGCTTGGCGCCTTTGGGCTTCACTGCTTTGGTAGCCTTCTTGGGGCTCTTGGCCGCTTTCTTGGCCGCTGCGGCGGGCTTCTTCACCTTCTTTGGGCTCTTGGCGGCCTTTTTGGGTGTAGCGGGCTTCTTGGCCTTCTTGGGGGACTTCTTTGCGGCCACGGCCTTCTTGGCTGCTACCTTCTTGGGCTTCTTGGCGGCGGCGGGCTTCTTGGCGGCCACCTTCTTGGCTTTGGGGGCTGCGGCTTTCTTGGCGGGCTTCTTTGCCTCGACGGCCTTCTTGTTGAGCTTGAAGGAGCCGGAGGCACCGGTGCCCTTGGTCTGGACCAGGGTGCCCTTGGTGACGAGGCTCTTGACGGCGATCTTGACACGGGAGTTGTTCTTCTCCACGTCGTAGCCGCCTGCCGCCAGAGACTTCTTGAGCGCGGCCAGGGACACGCCGCTCCTCTCCTTGGAGGCGGACACCGCCTTGACGATGAGCTCGCCTACGCTGGGTCCCGCTTTCTTGGGCTTGGCTGCTGCCTTCTTCTTGGGTGCCTTGGCCGGCGCGGCGGCGGCGGGTGCTGGTGCGACTTCTGCCATGTCTGTCGTTCGGTCCGGTAAACACACACACTTACAACACTACGGTAGTCTGTGAGGAGGAGTACTTTGCTGTAGACGCTGCTCTGCGCTATTGAAGCTCTACACCGTGCAGGGGGCTGGCCTTAAACGCGACATGAGAACCATGTAGACTCAAGCCACCCAGCTCGGCTTCTCCGGGCTGGCCAAATGCTCTTTCACTTGTGTTTTCTGGTCGCCAATATCGGGCCAAAAGTCACCGACGGAGCCGTGTTTTTGGCCCAAAAGCGAACGGCCCAGCGAGCAGACTTGTGTCCGTTCAGAATAAAGTCATGTGGGCTGCAGAAGCCCCGTGCATTTTGCTGCGACTCGCTCAAAACCTCACCGTTCGACTGTCGGGTGGAGCGGTGCGCACCTCTTTTCCTGTGCTATTTGTCTCCTAAATGGCCTAAAAGTGCATCCGATTGCGAGCACCATTGATTGTGGAGTGAGCCGAGATGTCTGGCAAGGGAATCAAATGGTTTGGCGTCCCCTGATGTGCTCCTTGGTGTTTTAAAGGAGAGCTCTTTTGGGGACCTTAAAACACATGCACTTGTGAGGCCTGGCTGAGACTAGTTTCACCTTGTATTCGTCATGTGTCCAGGAGGCACAGGAAATAATACACTGTGTGTGATGTTTTATTAGTCCTTTAGTTGGATTTGGAGCCTGCTCTTTGTGCACAGTGTGTGTTTTTTTCTTCTGCTAGGTGGTCTCTCTCTCTGTGTGTCTCTTTCAAAAGCAGATGAGGTGAGGGCCAAAGTAGTTGAGCTCACTCAGCTCGTCTGTCTGTGAACAGGCCGAGATAGGCTTTTGTGCCCTTCTCTCTCGCAGTCCTTCCTCGCTTGACTCCGCAGCGTGACTCGTGCCGGTCTTTGTGTCTGTGGGTCTTGGTGTCTGGCTGTGCGGCCGGCGCTATGGAGGCTGGCGCCCCATGTGCTTGTTCGCCCTGATATAGGCCGAGAGAGAGAGATTTGGAGGCTCTTCTTCTCCTCCTCCTCCCCCCCCTCTTGTACAGGTGGAACGGCTAGTTTCAATCGGTGACGTCACTTGCTCGGAGACTGTTCTTCATGTGTGCAGAGGGTCCCTGCTACGGCCTAAAGTGATACAGGCTCCAGTCATTGGACTCCCACTCACTGTGTTCTACTGGCATGCACACATTCCTACCCTGTTCATGTCAGCATCCTTTATCCCCCCCCCCTCCCCACAATTGGACACATGTCCTCCACACACACACACATGGATTTGCTATTTTCACTGACAGGGTGGGTGGCTCTTAAAAGAGCCTTTGGGTTACTACAGCACTCCAAATGCGCTGTTTATTTGGAGCTGGTGTACTTGGTCACGGCCTTGGTGCCCTCGGACACTGCGTGCTTGGCCAGCTCTCCGGGGAGCAGCAGGCGCACTGCGGTCTGGATCTCCCTGGAGGTGATGGTGGAACGCTTGTTGTAGTGGGCCAGGCGAGACGACTCTCCGGCGATACGCTCGAAGATGTCGTTCACGAACGAGTTCATGATTCCCATGGCCTTGGAGGAGATGCCGGTATCGGGGTGGACCTGCTTCAGGACTTTGTACACGTAAATGGCGTAGCTCTCCTTCCTCGACTTTCGGCGTTTCTTGCCGCCTTTCCCTGCGGTCTTGGTGACGGCTTTCTTGGAGCCCTTCTTGGGCGCGGACTTTGCTGGCTCGGGCATGATGCTGATGTCTCGTTGCTTCTCACAAACGAATGAGGGGGTGGAGAGCCCTTTCCGTCTTATGAAGACGAAGCTAAGCTAATTCGCCGGCCGTGGACACACCCCTGCTTTCTCATAGGCGCCCCTGCCATTTGCCCAGTGGAGCTGAGCGCGCATAAGAGCCTTCCACTCAGAGGCTTGCTTCCCTAACAAAGACCTGTCCCCCCCCCCCCCCCCCCCCCCCCTTATTCCATAGCCTATGCTCTGTCACTGGTGGGGAATGGTGTGTTTCAAAAAAAGATCCATGCAATGGCCAGACATAAGGCTTGGACTTGGTGGGGATTTCCCAGGCGTGGTGCCTTTATTTCAGGTGTCTCGTAATACGACTGTACGCAAAGCCTGCACTGAACATAGCCTCCTGTCATGAACACTCCCTCCCCGTCCACTCAAGAGTGGCTCATGGTTTAATACGACTGTACTGAACATAGCCTCCTGTCATTTAACACTCCCTCCCTGTCCACTCAAGAGTGGCTCATGGTTTCCTACAATGGATTTGGCCCTTTTGAAGCGGATGTGGGTGGCTCTTAAAATAGCCTTTGGGTTCAAGTCGGGATGTTGACGTTCCGAAAAGAGTGCGTTTAACCGCCGAAACCGTACAGGGTGCGTCCCTGGCGTTTCAGAGTGTAGACCACGTCCATGGCCGTAACGGTCTTCCTCTTGGCGTGCTCGGTGTAGGTGACGGCGTCACGGATCACGTTCTCAAGGAACACCTTCAGGACACTGCGGGTCTCCTCGTAGATCAGGCCGGAGATACGCTTCACGCCGCCACGGCGAGCCAGACGGCGAATGGCGGGCTTGGTGATTCCCTGGATGTTATCGCGGAGAACCTTACGGTGACGCTTGGCGCCTCCTTTTCCGAGTCCCTTGCCGCCTTTACCTCTTCCAGACATCGTGTGTTCGCTAGCTGAGTTCAAGTGAATGAATGACGCAATTTTTGGGGCTTGGTGCTCTTATTATCTGCGTTTGGTGGACCTGATTGAAGCCAGTGGCACAGAAAGCGCGCGCTTTTGCCTGGCCTCTGCTGCAAAGGGGAGGGCGTTCGTTCTAGGGAACTATGGAGGAAGAAGAAATGAAAGCTACTTACATGCGCGGGAAACACACTCAAATACTGAGCTATGTTGAACACAAGGCCCAACTGTGACAACTGGGGGATCCACTACTAATCTGTGTCCCACTCTTCACATTGATTGGTGTTGTTCTTGTTGTTGTTGTTGTTGTTGCACCTGATTCAACTCTTTCAATCAGCTGTGCCTCTCCAGCGCTACAACAAAAATGGCTACTATACCCCTGCCTGGAGTTGGGAAACACTGAACTAGTAGGATTCAACCCACTGCAGTTGCCAGTCACACCTAATAGAGATAGGCGTTAAAACCTCAAATAGTGTCACAAGTACAAAGGAGAAACGAAGTGGAACATATACGGGAAACAAATACACAAGGAACGCCACAAATCCTAAGGGGTCCGTAATGTCACCTCAGCAGTCATGTAGCTCTTTAAGGCCATGTAATAACATCATTCTTCTTTTTCTTCCCAAGACAGGATCCAGGTGGCCATGGGAAGGGTGGTGACACCTCTGCAAGCTGAAACGCTGTAAAACATTCCTCAGACACCCACCCAACACACACACACAATAAAGGGATCGTTTTCCTATGCGTACAGAGGTGATAGGGATGTGCAAATATTGTATGGTACTTTTTTCAAAAACCAATAACATAGCCTTATATTATGGAAATAGTGGTATGAGGTGGATCCTTTATAGGCCAGATAGCCTCAGATGTTGCATCGAATGATCTCAACAGGTCATTTCAAAGGGGACAAATGAGGCCCAAGGACACATACTGGCGATTTATCAATCGGTGCAGTTGATTCACATCTCAGATGTGACTAGGTTTCATCTTACAACTTATTGTTGCCATAATTGTCTCTTACCTGTACTTAGTGGCTGCCGAGAACGACTGACAAGCGTTCAACTAGCTGGGATGCAGCTAGTGTCATCAAAGCACAAAGCATAGCAAGTTAGAAGAAATAGGTTAAGGTTACGAAAAGGCTTAGGCTTACCCCAAATGTCACCTCCGTTCGTAGCTGTACTCCGTCCGTGTAGGCGCACAACAAGTCATCACACAGAGAGCACACTTGAAGCACAACTGCGCTGCCTGGAAGGCCGCAACGGACTGAATTGGAATCCCTCAAACAGCACACTAACTACATTCCGCTTTATGATGTCACAGTCAGCCCCTCGGAACACTGGTCCTCAACAATCTCAAACACCTTGGATACCAAAGCCAAACATTCTCGAATCACTCACATTCACAAATCAACCAGGGAGAAGAAGGCTGCCATGAATTGAATGCTGAAAAGCTAACCTCCTTCACAGAGCAACATCATAGGACTGGGAGTTTGTGTTCAACAGCAGGTTAGACTCTGCCACTTGTTCCCTTCAACTGCTTGCGTTCCCCTATTATCAAGGGCTTAGTTCCTCTATAGGCTACAGTGCAGATACTTCACATGCAGAGTACAACAACAAATAACAGAGGGCCTGTTACCACACCCTATAGGCTAGGAGTTGAACTTGGACCACAATGACATTGGTAGTAATTAGCCTGCAGCATAAATGACAGTGGAAATGGAAGTGCGACACATAGAGGAAAAGTCCTAATCCTAATCAAATAGACACATTTTTTTATTTTTTTATTTATTTCACCTTTATTTAACCAGGTAGGCAAGTTGAGAACAACTTCTCATTTACAATTGCGACCTAGCCAAGATAAAGCAAAGCAGTTTGACACATACAACGACACAGACTTACACATGGAGTAAAACAAACATACAGTCAATAATACAGTATAAACAAGTCTATATACCATGTGAGCAAATGAGGTGAGATAAGGGAGGTAAAGGTCAAAAAAAGGCCATGGTGGCAAAGTAAATACAATATAGCAAGTCAAACACTGGAATGGTAGATTTGCAAATGGAACAAATGTCCAAAGTAGCAATAAAAATAATGGGGTGCAAAGGAGCTAAATTAATTCATTCATTAAATACAGTAGGGAAAGAGGTAGTTGTTTGGCCTAAATTATAGGTGGGCTATGTACAGGTGCAGTAATCTGTGAGCTGCTCTGACAGTTGGTGCTTAAAGCTAGTGAGGGAGATAAGTGTTTCCAGTTTCACAGATTTTTCTACTTCCTTCCAGTCATTGGCAGCAGAGAACTGGAAGGAAGGAGAGGCGGCCAAAGAAAGATTTGGTTTTGGGGGTGACTAGAGAGATATACATACACCTGTTTAGCAGAAATGCTTGTGTTACTAGCTCCAACAGCACAGTCAAGTCTAACAAGTAAGATCGAACCATGTTCCAACATTCCACACAATACACCCAAATGGAATTGGAATACATCAATATATGGACGAGCCATGTCAGACAGTCCGTAGACTAACATACCTTACAATACAATACTTTATATATCCACATGACATGAGCTATGCAAACGACCTCCACGTTAGGAATGTGCCCAGTGATATCTAACAAAAACACACATGGCAAGACAGGAAGGAAGACATGCAGAAGTGCTCATGAAGAGGACACGAAGAAGACCGGAATCATCTCCAAGTGAACAATGTCAAAGGAATAGGTCAAGTCATATAGATAGGGAGGCATTTCACCGCCACCCACTGGACCACAAGTCATTTAGCCAACACTGGCTCATCATTCAAGCCACATAGGGAGGGATCTTAACACCACCTGCTGGATCAGAAGTGCCACTCACAATGGCCACACAGAGCATTTCTCCCTCAACCTGATGCAATTGTCACAACAAGTACGTGGTCAAAATCAAACATTAACTACCAACAGATCATCAAATAGGCAAACACATGCTCATGTAGAGTACCTCAAATTATACAGTTACTTTGTCACCAAACCTAATCTGTCATTCATCTACAAATACATGCTCTTCTAAAGCCACAATGCAATGTTCACATGGTAGATTTCAGTTCTTACAATCTATGTCACTATTACTTCATTTGACTGCTCTTAAATCATATTCACTTAACCCTTTTGTTCACCTGCTGATTTTCTGCTGGTTTGTCTCTTGCAGATTTGGACATCATGTGAATGTATGTTTCTCAAGTATCAAAAGAGGGTAAGTTACATTGACCTACTTTATGAAAAACGGAATGCTACTTTTCTCTCTAGCCTAGTGCACTCTTTATCTGTAAGCTCTCCTACTGGTGTAGGTAGCTCCAAAAAAAAAGCTCCAGATGCCATTACCCCATGTAGCCTATAGAACTTTATCTCGACGACCACATTTTACACCAATGCACCCCGAGAATCGGTTGGTGGTCGGGAATCAAGTGGATGATTCTGGGACCAATTACAGGAGGGGGTCTGTCTGTTGGATGAGGGGTGTACTGAACTGTGCCTATAGCATGTCAAGAATCCCTCCAACGGGAAATAGGCTTTGGCAAATGGCCAGGGGCGCTGTCCTTTTCAGCACCACGGAGCTCCGCTATTACTTGTCTCATGAGTGAAGATGCAACAGCAGACAATTCCTGCTCTTTGGTCCGGCAATTACACACTTTAGCCGTGTCATTGCTGCATTTAACTGGCAGCCTGTATTTAGGGCCTTTACTTTGTCTTATCATTTCGATTCCTCAGCAAATCTTCTTTTAAAAATGAACTAAATCCCACATCAGAAGTCGACTTCAAATCACGTCAAGGACACACGACTCGACTCAACGGAAGTCAGTAGTATCAAATATTCTCCACTGTGAAGGTGTCATGTGCTGAGCCATTTAGTTCCTTATGAAGCCTATTTACGAAGCCAATACAGCAATCAACACGTACCTGCCCGCATTGCTGATTGCTATTTTGTAATTGGTCAACTACTAATAGGGCAATCATCCCGGCTGCTTGTGTCCTGTTTCGTAACAGCTCTTTTGCAAGCCCTTGATGATTACATCTATTGATTCCTGCCGTCCTGATACCTTTTCTCTTCATTCTCTTAAGGGATCTCGGATCTAGTCTAAAGGACTAACAATGGGTATGGCATTGGAATATTCAATCGCACACTGAATTCATCCCACTAAATACATTCCTTTCATTTCTCCATTTATTCCACCATATCGAAACAGGCCGTCAAAGCCAAGTAAAAGTCGCCCTTTTGTGCTTGTTTGTGTGAGTGCATAGGTAATATGCACTCACACAAACAAGCACAAAAGGGCGACTTAATAATATCACGTCTAATTGGGTGGCCTACAACATTTCCTGTACCTTCAACCAAAACGTTGGTACCACTTTTTTTCGACCACCTTTCACTTGCGCTGGACAGAGATATATCATTTGACTTTCAATAGCTTAGTCAGTCGCATGAATTATGGGGTGCACACAGCTAACGTTGTAATGATCGGATCAAAACATGGATTTTTTGGGCCATCGAGGAATGTCACATGGCCCAGAAATGATTGAATGGCCATTTTCACAAAGGAAAAGACATACTCTAGCATGTTACATTCCAAGAGCAATTGGATTCGAAAAAACACAACGTACCCCACTTGGGGACCCGAGGACCGAGTTTGGGAAACACTGGCCTGAAGATCAAATACCAATAGGGAGCAACTATGACGTGCTCACACGCTGACAGTACCCGCGTTTAACCACTAGATGGCCTCCGTGCTCCACGGTAAAACTGTTCCCCTCTCATCAGCGGCACTGCAACATGGGACTTTCAAAGTCAGTTGTTCTTAGCTACATAGTGACCATTTTCGCCACTTTTTGCCCTATATCATTACTATCACTCATTACTGCTACTGTATTTTTCCCCTCTTCTACTCTAGGCATACATCTAATCACATATAGAGAGCGTTATTGAAACGACTCAAGTCAGTTAAGAACAAACTCTTATTTACAATCACGGCCGGTGGTGATACAGCCTGGAATCGAACCACGGTCTGTAGGGACTCGAGAGCAGGGAACACTGTGGGAAAGGGGCGTGTACAAATGGAACAATTGTGCCTTTTTGACTGAAATATGGAGGTGGCTCTTAAAAGAGCCTTTGGGGGATTTTGGAGATCAGGTCATCGTTTATGCGCGCTCTCCGCGAATACGACGGGCCAGCTGGATGTCCTTGGGCATGATGGTCACCCTCTTGGCGTGGATGGCGCACAGGTTGGTGTCCTCGAACAGGCCGACCAGGTAAGCCTCGCTTGCTTCCTGCAGGGCCATCACTGCGGAACTCTGGAAGCGCAGGTCGGTCTTAAAGTCCTGGGCAATTTCTCGCACCAGGCGCTGGAAAGGCAGTTTGCGGATCAGCAGCTCAGTGGACTTCTGGTAACGACGGATCTCTCTAAGAGCCACGGTGCCGGGCCTGTAACGGTGAGGCTTCTTCACGCCGCCGGTGGCCGGGGCGCTCTTGCGCGCAGCCTTGGTGGCGAGCTGCTTCCTGGGTGCTTTGCCACCGGTGGATTTGCGAGCGGTTTGCTTGGTTCTGGCCATGGCGCTAGCTAGCTTCCTTCTTTCACAGTCGGAGTATAGCCTCCAAAAAATGCCTATGTGAAGTTTATAAAGCCGGCAGCGGCGTCTGCTGATTGGTCACCATCTCCGCACCGCCCTGATTGGCCCGTTGCGGAGGCCTCCTCCGCCGCCCATTGGACGGGAGGCTCGGCCTCTCCGTGCCGCCCCAAAATGCAACCCCCTCCCTCGCCGAGGCGCGCTTGGGTCTTTTGTTAGGGCCGCGAGCAACGTTACACTTTACGCGCAATAATGCTCTCTCATTCTAGCCTAGTACTTGTTATTCTTCATTTGAGGCCTCATGTGGGCACTTGATACTGTGCCGTGTTTATGTGTGTATCTAACAAACGCGCCAAATAGTTGGCCAGGCATACAAAGGACACTTTGCGCTTTTGCTGAGCTAGGTGGTTGGCTCTTAAAAGAGCCTTTGGGGGTTGAGTAGTCAAGTTGCAGCCGCACCAGCGATTTTACTTGGCTTTGACGGCCTTCTCAGTCTTCTTGGGGAGCAGCACTGCCTGGATGTTGGGCAGAACACCACCCTGAGCGATGGTCACGCCGCCAAGCAGTTTGTTCAGCTCCTCGTCGTTACGGACTGCCAGCTGCAGGTGACGGGGGATGATACGAGTCTTCTTGTTGTCACGGGCAGCGTTTCCGGCCAACTCCAGGATCTCAGCAGTCAGGTACTCGAGCACTGCGGCCAGGTAGACTGGTGCGCCAGCGCCCACACGCTCGGCGTAGTTGCCTTTGCGCAGCAGCCTGTGCACACGGCCCACGGGGAACTGGAGCCCGGCACGGGATGAACGTGTCTTTGCCTTCGCCCTGGCCTTGCCTCCGGTTTTGCCTCTTCCGCTCATATTGGTAGCTTCAGTATGTCACAGAAAGTCTCAATGAGGCGCTGGCCACCTCGAGAGCCTTACTTATACCTCGCCACAAGAGGCATCGATTGGCCACTGGACCGGTGTGCCCTTATCCAATTGGAGTGAGGGAGAGACAGACAGTCAGCCCTAAGCCCGCCCGCCCGCCCGCAGGCAGCAGAGTGACAAGGGCTAGGCTACTCTGTTTCCCTCCGACTTTTGTTACTTTTTCTCATTGGCGGGAGCGCCAAAGTGACAACTCAAATCACTGAAACATGTATCAATCAATTCGAGAGTGGCTCATAATACAAATGGCTGCTGTCCAACACACTATAGTATGTATTCCTCTTATTATCAGGATCAATGTGACATGCGAATTCTAACACATATCACACCAATGTTGACTGGTGAGGGTGCTGCACTCTTGAGTGACAAATGTAAAGCCATTTAGCCACTCGAACATGTGGTGCGTAAGTCATTCATTTCATATCTTTTGCACCACAGGTAGGTAGGTAGGTAGGTAGGTAGGACGTACATGGAATGACATGCGCTTTTATGGAAAGAGGTGGGTGGCTCTTAAAAGAGCCTTTTGTGGTAACAACATGTGTCGAGTAGAAAGAACACTGTTTGGAATAGGTTTACTTCTTCTTGGGGGCTGCCTTCTTGGCCTTGGCTGCCTTGGGCTTGGCGCCTTTGGGCTTCACTGCCTTGGTAGCCTTCTTGGGGCTCTTGGCCGCTTTCTTGGCCGCTGCGGCGGGCTTCTTCACCTTCTTTGGGCTCTTGGCGGCCTTTTTGGGTGTAGCGGGCTTCTTGGCCTTCTTGGGGGACTTCTTGGCTGCTACCTTCTTGGGCTTCTTGGCGGCGGCGGGCTTCTTGGCGGCCACCTTCTTAGCTTTGGGGGCTGCGGCTTTCTTGGCGGGCTTCTTTGCCTCGACGGCCTTCTTGTTGAGCTTGAAGGAGCCGGAGGCACCGGTGCCCTTGGTCTGGACCAGGGTGCCCTTGGTGACGAGGCTCTTGACGGCGATCTTGACACGGGAGTTATTCTTCTCCACGTCGTAGCCGCCTGCCGCCAGAGACTTCTTGAGCGCGGCCAGGGACACGCCGCTCCTCTCCTTGGAGGCGGACACCGCCTTGACGATGAGCTCGCCTACGCTGGGTCCCGCTTTCTTGGGCTTGGCTGCTGCCTTCTTCTTGGGTGCCTTGGCCGGCGCGGCGGCGGCGGGTGCTGGTGCGACTTCTGCCATGTCTGTCGTTCGGTCCGGTAAACACACACACTTACAACACTACGGTAGTCTGTGAGGAGGAGTACTTTGCTGTAGACGCTGCTCTGCGCTATTGAAGCTCTACACCGTGCAGGGGGCTGGCCTTAAACGCCACCCAGCTCGGCTTCTCCGGGCTGGCCAAATGCTCTTTCACTTGTGTTTTCTGGTCGCCAATATCGGGCCAAAAGTCACCGACGGAGACGTGTTTTTGGCCCAAAAGCGAACGGCCCAGCGAGCAGACTTGTGTCCGTTCAGAATAAAGTCATGTGGGCTGCAGAAGCCCCGTGCATTTTGCTGCGACTCGCTCAAAACCTCACCGTTCGACTGTCGGGTGGAGCGGTGCGCACTGCTTTTCCTGTGCTATTTGTCTCCTAAATGGCCTAAAAGTGCATCCGATTGCGAGCACCATTGATTGTGGAGTGAGCCGAGATGTCTGGCAAGGGAATCAAATGGTTTGGCGTCCCCTGATGTGCTCCTTGGTGTTTTAAAGGAGAGCTCTTTTGGGGACCTTAAAACACATGCACTTGTGAGGCCTGGCTGAGACTAGTTTCACCTTGTATTCGTCATGTGTCCAGGAGGCACAGGAAATAATACACTGTGTGTGATGTTTTATTAGTCCTTTAGTTGGATTTGGAGCCTGCTCTTTGTGCACAGTGTGTGTTTTTTTCTTCTGCTAGGTGGTCTCTCTCTCTGTGTGTCTCTTTCAAAAGCAGATGAGGTGAGGGCCAGAGTAGTTGAGCTCACTCAGCTCGTCTGTCTGTGAACAGGCCGAGATAGGCTTTTGTGCCCTTCTCTCTCGCAGTCCTTCCTCGCTTGACTCCGCAGCGTGACTCGTGCCGGTCTTTGTGTCTGTGGGTCTTGGTGTCTGGCAGTGCGGCCGGCGCTATGGAGGCTGGCACCCCATGTGCTTGTTCGCCCTGATATAGGCCGAGAGAGAGAGAGATTTGGAGGCTCTTCTTCTCCTCCTCCTCCCCCCCCCTCTTGTACAGGTGGAACGGCTAGTTTCAATCGGTGACTGTTCTTCATGTGTGCAGAGGGTCCCTGCTACGGCCTAAAGTGATACAGGCTCCAGTCATTGGACTCCCCCTCACTGTGTTCTACTGGCATGCACACATTCCTACCCTGTTCATGTCAGCATCCTTTATCCCCCCCCCTCCCCACAATTGGACACATGTCCTCCACACACACACACACACACACACACACACATGGATTTGCTTTTTTCACTGACAGGGTGGGTGGCTCTTAAAAGAGCCTTTGGGTTACTACAGCACTCCAAATGCGCTGTTTATTTGGAGCTGGTGTACTTGGTCACGGCCTTGGTGCCCTCGGACACTGCGTGCTTGGCCAGCTCTCCGGGGAGCAGCAGGCGCACTGCGGTCTGGATCTCCCTGGAGGTGATGGTGGAACGCTTGTTGTAGTGGGCCAGGCGAGACGACTCTCCGGCGATACGCTCGAAGATGTCGTTCACGAACGAGTTCATGATTCCCATGGCCTTGGAGGAGATGCCGGTATCGGGGTGGACCTGCTTCAGGACTTTGTACACGTAAATGGCGTAGCTCTCCTTCCTCGACTTTCGGCGTTTCTTGCCGCCTTTCCCTGCGGTCTTGGTGACGGCTTTCTTGGAGCCCTTCTTGGGCGCGGACTTTGCTGGCTCGGGCATGATGCTGGTGTCTCGTTGCTTCTCACAAACGAATGAGGGGGTGGAGAGCCCTTTCCGTCTTATGAATACGAAGCTAAGCTAATTCGCCGGCCGTGGACACACCCCTGCTTTCTCATAGGCGCCCCTGCCATTTGCCCAGTGGAGCTGAGCGCGCATAAGAGCCTTCCACTCAGAGGCTTGCTTCCCTAACAAAGACCTGTCCCCCCCCCCCCCCCCCTTATTCCATAGCCTATGCTCTGTCACTGGTGGGGAATGGTGTGTTTCAAAAAAAGATCCATGCAATGGCCAGACATAAGGCACCCCTTTTTGGACTTGGTGGGGATTTCCCAGGCGTGGTGCCTTTATTTCAGGTGTCTCGTAATACGACTGTACGCAAAGCCTGCACTGAACATAGCCTCCTGTCATGAACACTCCCTCCCCGTCCACTCAGAGTGGCTCGTGGTTTAATACGACTGTACTGAACATAGCCTCCTGTCATTTAACACTCCCTCCCTGTCCACTCAAGAGTGGCTCATGGTTTCCTACAATGGATTTGGCCCTTTTGAAGCGGATGTGGGTGGCTCTTAAAAGAGCCTTTGGGTTCAAGTCGGGATGTTGACGTTCCGAAAAGAGTGCGTTTAACCGCCGAAACCGTACAGGGTGCGTCCCTGGCGTTTCAGAGCGTAGACCACGTCCATGGCCGTAACGGTCTTCCTCTTGGCGTGCTCGGTGTAGGTGACGGCGTCACGGATCACGTTCTCAAGGAACACCTTCAGGACACCGCGGGTCTCCTCGTAGATCAGGCCGGAGATACGCTTCACGCCGCCACGGCGAGCCAGACGGCGAATGGCGGGCTTGGTGATTCCCTGGATGTTATCGCGGAGAACCTTACGGTGACGCTTGGCGCCTCCTTTTCCGAGTCCCTTGCCGCCTTTACCTCTTCCAGACATCGTGTAGTTCGCTAGCTGAGTTCAAGTGAATGAATGGATCCACTACTAATCTGTGTCCCACTCTTCACATTGATTGGTGTTGTTCTTCTTGTTGTTGTTGTTGTTGTTGTTGTTGCACCTGATTCAACTCTTTCAATCAGCTGTGCCTCTCCAGCGCTACAACAAAAATGGCTACTCTACCCCTGCCTGGAGTTGGGAAACACTGAACTAGTAGGATTCAACCCACTGCAGTTGCCAGTCACACCTAATAGAGATAGGCGTTAAAACCTCAAATAGTGTCACAAGTACAAAGGAGAAACGAAGTGGAACATATACGGGAAACAAATACACAAGGAACGCTACAAATCCTAAGGGGTCCGTAATGTCACCTCAGCAGTCATGTAGCTCTTTAAGGCCATGTAATAACATCATTCTTCTTTTTCTTCCCAAGACAGGATCCAGGTGGCCATGGGAAGGGTGGTGACACCTCTGCAAGCTGAAACGCTGTAAAACATTCCTCAGACACCCACCCAACACACACACACAATAAAGGGATCGTTTTCCTATGCGTACAGAGGTGATAGGGATGTGCAAATATTGTATGGTACTTTTTTCAAAAACCAATAACATAGCCTTATATTATGGAAATAGTGGTATGAGGTGGATCCTTTATAGGCCAGATAGCCTCAGATGTTGCATCGAATGATCTCAACAGGTCATTGCAAAGGGGACAAATGAGGCCCAAGGACACATACTGGCGATTTATCAATCGGTGCAGTTGATTCACATCTCAGATGTGACTAGGTTTCATCTTACAACTTATTGTTGCCATAATTGTCTCTTACCTGTACTTAGTGGCTGCCGAGAACGACTGACAAGCGTTCAACTAGCTGGGATGCAGCTAGTGTCATCAAAGCACAAAGCATAGCAAGTTAGAAGAAATAGGTTAAGGTTACGAAAAGGCTTAGGCTTACCCCAAATGTCACCTCCGTTCGTAGCTGTACTCCGTCCATGTAGGCGCACAACAAGTCATCACACAGAGAGCACACTTGAAGCACAACTGCGCTGCCTGGAAGGCCGCAACGGACTGAATTGGAATCCCTCAAACAGCACACTAACTACATTCCGCTTTATGATGTCACAGTCAGCCCCTCGGAACACTGGTCCTCAACAATCTCAAACACCTTGGATACCAAAGCCAAACATTCTCGAATCACTCACATTCACAAATCAACCAGGGAGAAGAAGGCTGCCATGAATTGAATGCTGAAAAGCTAACCTCCTTCACAGAGCAACATCATAGGACTGGGAGTTTGTGTTCAACAGCAGGTTAGACTCTGCCACTTGTTCCCTTCAACTGCTTGCGTTCCCCTATTATCAAGGGCTTAGTTCCTCTATAGGCTACAGTGCAGATACTTCACATGCAGAGTACAACAACAAATAACAGAGGGCCTGTTACCACACCCTATAGGCTAGGAGTTGAACTTGGACCACAATGACATTGGTAGTAATTAGCCTGCAGCATAAATGACAGTGGAAATGGAAGTGCGACACATAGAGGAAAAGTCCTAATCCTAATCAAATAGACACATTTTTTTATTTATTTTTTTATTTCACCTTTATTTAACCAGGTAGGCAAGTTGAGAACAACTTCTCATTTACAATTGCGACCTAGCCAAGATAAAGCAAAGCAGTTTGACACATACAACGACACAGACTTACACATGGAGTAAAACAAACATACAGTCAATAATACAGTATAAACAAGTCTATATACCATGTGAGCAAATGAGGTGAGATAAGGGAGGTAAAGGTCAAAAAAAGGCCATGGTGGCAAAGTAATTGGAATATTCAATCGCACACTGAATTCATCCCACTAAATACATTCCTTTCATTTCTCCATTTATTCCACCATATCGAAACAACTTACCTATGCACTCACACAAACAAGCACAAAAGGGCGACTTAATAATATCACGTCTAATTGGGTGGCCTACAACATTTCCTGTACCTTCAACCAAAACGTTGGTACCACTTTTTTTCGACCACCTTTCACTTGCGCTGGACAGAGATATATCATTTGACTTTCAATAGCTTAGTCAGTCGCATGAATTATGGGGTGCACACAGCTAACGTTGTAATGATCGGATCAAAACATGGATTTTTTGGGCCATCGAGGAATGTCACATGGCCCAGAAATGATTGAATGGCCATTTTCACAAAGGAAAAGACATACTCTAGCATGTTACATTCCAAGAGCAATTGGATTCGAAAAAACACAACGTACCCCACTTGGGGACCCGAGGACCGAGTTTGGGAAACACTGGCCTGAAGATCAAATACCAATAGGGAGCAACTATGACGTGCTCACACGCTGACAGTACCCGCGTTTAACCACTAGATGGCCTCCGTGCTCCACGGTAAAACTTTTCCCCTCTCATCAGCGGCACTGCAACATGGGACTTTCAAAGTCAGTTGTTCTTAGCTACATAGTGACCATTTTCGCCACTTTTTGCCCTATATCATTACTATCACTCATTACTGCTACTGTATTTTCCCCTCTTCTACTCTAGGCATACATCTAATCACATATAGAGAGCGTTATTGAAACGACTCAAGTCAGTTAAGAACAAACTCTTATTTACAATCACGGCCGGTGGTGATACAGCCTGGAATCGAACCACGGTCTGTAGGGACTCGAGAGCAGGGAAAACTGTGGGAAAGGGGCGTGTACAAATGGAACAATTGTGCCTTTTTGACTGAAATATGGAGGTGGCTCTTAAAAGAGCCTTTGGGGGATTTTGGAGATCAGGTCATCGTTTATGCGCGCTCTCCGCGAATACGACGGGCCAGCTGGATGTCCTTGGGCATGATGGTCACCCTCTTGGCGTGGATGGCGCACAGGTTGGTGTCCTCGAACAGGCCGACCAGGTAAGCCTCGCTTGCTTCCTGCAGGGCCATCACTGCGGAACTCTGGAAGCGCAGGTCGGTCTTAAAGTCCTGGGCAATTTCTCGCACCAGGCGCTGGAAAGGCAGTTTGCGGATCAGCAGCTCAGTGGACTTCTGGTAACGACGGATCTCTCTAAGAGCCACGGTGCCGGGCCTGTAACGGTGAGGCTTCTTCACGCCGCCGGTGGCCGGGGCGCTCTTGCGCGCAGCCTTGGTGGCGAGCTGCTTCCTGGGTGCTTTGCCACCGGTGGATTTGCGAGCGGTTTGCTTGGTTCTGGCCATGGCGCTAGCTAGCTTCCTTCTTTCACAGTCGGAGTATAGCCTCCAAATGCCTATGTGAAGTTTATAAAGCCGGCAGCGGCGTCTGCTGATTGGTCACCATCTCCGCACCGCCCTGATTGGCCCGTTGCGGAGGCCTCCTCCGCCGCCCATTGGACGGGAGGCTCGGCCTCTCCGTGCCGCCCCAAAATGCAACCCCCTCCCTCGCCGAGGCCCGCTTGGGTCTTTTGTTAGGGCCGCGAGCAACGTTACTCTTTACGCGCAATAATGCTCTCTCATTCTAGCCTAGTACTTGTTATTCTTCATTTTAGGCCTCATGTGGGCACTTGATACTGTGCCGTGTTTATGTGTGTATCTAACAAACGCGCCAAATAGTTGGCCAGGCATACAAAGGACACTTTGCGCTTTTGCTGAGCTAGGTGGTTGGCTCTTAAAAGAGCCTTTGGGGGTTGAGTAGTCAAGTTGCAGCCGCACCAGCGATTTTACTTGGCTTTGACGGCCTTCTCAGTCTTCTTGGGGAGCAGCACTGCCTGGATGTTGGGCAGAACACCACCCTGAGCGATGGTCACGCCGCCAAGCAGTTTGTTCAGCTCCTCGTCGTTACGGACTGCCAGCTGCAGGTGACGGGGGATGATACGAGTCTTCTTGTTGTCACGGGCAGCGTTTCCGGCCAACTCCAGGATCTCAGCAGTCAGGTACTCGAGCACTGCGGCCAGGTAGACTGGTGCGCCAGCGCCCACACGCTCGGCGTAGTTGCCTTTGCGCAGCAGCCTGTGCACACGGCCCACGGGGAACTGGAGCCCGGCACGGGATGAACGTGTCTTTGCCTTCGCCCTGGCCTTGCCTCCGGTTTTGCCTCTTCCGCTCATATTGGTAGCTTCAGTATGTCACAGAAAGTCTCAATGAGGCGCTGGCCACCTCGAGAGCCTTACTTATACCTCGCCACAAGAGGCATCGATTGGCCACTGGACCGGTGTGCCCTTATCCAATTGGAGTGAGGGAGAGACAGACAGTCAGCCCTAAGCCCGCCCGCCCGCAGGCAGCAGAGTGACAAGGGCTAGGCTACTCTGTTTCCCTCCGACTTTTGTTACTTTTTCTCATTGGCGGGAGCGCCAAAGTGACAACTCAAATCACTGAAACATGTATCAATCAATTCGAGAGTGGCTCATAATACAAATGGCTGCTGTCCAACACACTATAGTATGTATTCCTCTTATTATCAGGATCAATGTGACATGCGAATTCTAACACATATCACACCAATGTTCACTGGTGAGGGTGCTGCACTCTTGAGTGACAAATGTAAAGCCATTTAGCCACTCGAACATGTGGTGCGTAAGTCATTCATTTCATATCTTTTGCACCACAGGTAGGTAGGTAGGTAGGTAGGTAGGTAGGTAGGTAGGTAGGTAGGTAGGACGTACATGGAATGACATGCGCTTTTATGGAAAGAGGTGGGTGGCTCTTAAAAGAGCCTTTTGTGGTAACAACATGTGTCGAGTAGAAAGAACACTGTTTGGAATAGGTTTACTTCTTCTTGGGGGCTGCCTTCTTGGCCTTGGCTGCCTTGGGCTTGGCGCCTTTGGGCTTCACTGCCTTGGTAGCCTTCTTGGGGCTCTTGGCCGCTTTCTTGGCCGCTGCGGCGGGCTTCTTCACCTTCTTTGGGCTCTTGGCGGCCTTTTTGGGTGTAGCGGGCTTCTTGGCCTTCTTGGGGGACTTCTTTGCGGCCACCGCCTTCTTGGCTGCTACCTTCTTGGGCTTCTTGGCGGCGGCGGGCTTCTTGGCGGCCACCTTCTTAGCTTTGGGGGCTGCGGCTTTCTTGGCGGGCTTCTTTGCCTCGACGGCCTTCTTGTTGAGCTTGAAGGAGCCGGAGGCACCGGTGCCCTTGGTCTGGACCAGGGTGCCCTTGGTGACGAGGCTCTTGACGGCGATCTTGACACGGGAGTTGTTCTTCTCCACGTCGTAGCCGCCTGCCGCCAGAGACTTCTTGAGCGCGGCCAGGGACACGCCGCTCCTCTCCTTGGAGGCGGACACCGCCTTGACGATGAGCTCGCCTACGCTGGGTCCCGCTTTCTTGGCCTTGGCTGCTGCCTTCTTCTTGGGTGCCTTGGCCGGCGCGGCGGCGGCGGGTGCTGGTGCGACTTCTGCCATGTCTGTCGTTCGGTAGTCTGTGAGGAGGAGTACTTTGCTGTAGACGCTGCTCTGCGCTATTGAAGCTCTACACCGTGCAGGGGGCTGGCCTTAAACGCGACATGAGAACCATGTAGACTCAAGCCACCCAGCTCGGCTTCTCCGGGCTGGCCAAATGCTCTTTCACTTGTGTTTTCTGGTCGCCAATATCGGGCCAAAAGTCACCGACGGAGCCGTGTTTTTGGCCCAAAAGCGAACGGCCCAGCGAGCAGACTTGTGTCCGTTCAGAATAAAGTCATGTGGGCTGCAGAAGCCCCGTGCATTTTGCTGCGACTCGCTCAAAACCTCACCGTTCGACTGTCGGGTGGAGCGGTGCGCACTGCTTTTCCTGTGCTATTTGTCTCCTAAATGGCCTAAAAGTGCATCCGATTGCGAGCACCATTGATTGTGGAGTGAGCCGAGATGTCTGGCAAGGGAATCAAATGGTTTGGCGTCCCCTGATGTGCTCCTTGGTGTTTTAAAGGAGAGCTCTTTTGGGGACCTTAAAACACATGCACTTGTGAGGCCTGGCTGAGACTAGTTTCACCTTGTATTCGTCATGTGTCCAGGAGGCACAGGAAATAATACACTGTGTGTGATGTTTTATTAGTCCTTTAGTTGGATTTGGAGCCTGCTCTTTGTGCACAGTGTGTGTTTTTTTCTTCTGCTAGGTGGTCTCTCTCTCTGTGTGTCTCTTTCAAAAGCAGATGAGGTGAGGGCCAAAGTAGTTGAGCTCACTCAGCTCGTCTGTCTGTGAACAGGCCATGTTCATAGGCTTTTGTGCCCTTCTCTCTCGCAGTCCTTCCTCGCTTGACTCCGCAGCGTGACTCGTGCCGGTCTTTGTGTCTGTGGGTCTTGGTGTCTGGCTGTGCGGCCGGCGCTATGGAGGCTGGCGCCCCATGTGCTTGTTCGCCCTGATATAGGCCGAGAGAGAGAGAGAGAGAGAGATTTGGAGGCTCTTCTTCTCCTCCTCCCCCCCCTCTTGTACAGGTGGAACGGCTTGTTTCAATCGGTGACGTCACTTGCTCGGAGACTGTTCTTCATGTGTGCAGAGGGTCCCTGCCACGGCCTAAAGTGATACAGACTCCAGTCATTGGACTCCCCCTCACTGTGTTCTACTGGCATGCACACATTCCTACCCTGTTCATGTCAGCATCCTTTATCCCCCCCCTCCCCACAATTGGACACATGTCCTCCACACACACACACACACACACATGGATTTGCTTTTTTCACTGACAGGGTGGGTGGCTCTTAAAAGAGCCTTTGGGTTACTACAGCACTCCAAATGCGCTGTTTATTTGGAGCTGGTGTACTTGGTCACGGCCTTGGTGCCCTCGGACACTGCGTGCTTGGCCAGCTCTCCGGGGAGCAGCAGGCGCACTGCGGTCTGGATCTCCCTGGAGGTGATGGTGGAACGCTTGTTGTAGTGGGCCAGGCGAGACGACTCTCCGGCGATACGCTCGAAGATGTCGTTCACGAACGAGTTCATGATTCCCATGGCCTTGGAGGAGATGCCGGTATCGGGGTGGACCTGCTTCAGTACTTTGTACACGTAAATGGCGTAGCTCTCCTTCCTCGACTTTCGGCGTTTCTTGCCGCCTTTCCCTGCGGTCTTGGTGACGGCTTTCTTGGAGCCCTTCTTGGGCGCGGACTTTGCTGGCTCGGGCATGATGCTGATGTCTCGTTGCTTCTCACAAACGAATGAGGGGGTGGAGAGCCCTTTCCGTCTTATGAAGACGAAGCTAAGCTAATTCGCCGGCCGTGGACACACCCCTGCTTTCTCATAGGCGCCCCTGCCATTTGCCCAGTGGAGCTGAGCGCGCATAAGAGCCTTCCACTCAGAGGCTTGCTTCCCTAACAAAGACCTGTCCCCCCCCCCCCTTATTCCATAGCCTATGCTCTGTCACTGGTGGGGAATGGTGTGTTTCAAAAAAAGATCCATGCAATGGCCAGACATAAGGCACCCCTTTTTGGACTTGGTGGGGATTTCCCAGGCGTGGTGCCTTTATTTCAGGTGTCTCGTAATACGACTGTACGCAAAGCCTGCACTGAACATAGCCTCCTGTCATGAACTCCCTCCCCGTCCACTCAGAGTGGCTCGTGGTTTAATACGACTGTACTGAACATAGCCTCCTGTCATTTAACACTCCCTCCCTGTCCACTCAAGAGTGGCTCATGGTTTCCTACAATGGATTTGGCCCTTTTGAAGCGGATGTGGGTGGCTCTTAAAAGAGCCTTTGGGTTCAAGTCGGGATGTTGACGTTCCGAAAAGAGTGCGTTTAACCGCCGAAACCGTACAGGGTGCGTCCCTGGCGTTTCAGAGCGTAGACCACGTCCATGGCCGTAACGGTCTTCCTCTTGGCGTGCTCGGTGTAGGTGACGGCGTCACGGATCACGTTCTCAAGGAACACCTTCAGGACACCGCGGGTCTCCTCGTAGATCAGGCCGGAGATACGCTTCACGCCGCCACGGCGAGCCAGACGGCAAATGGCGGGCTTGGTGATTCCCTGGATGTTATCGCGGAGAACCTTACGGTGACGCTTGGCGCCTCCTTTTCCGAGTCCCTTGCCGCCTTTACCTCTTCCAGACATCGTGTGTTCGCTAGTCTATGATATCCAAGATGGCGTAGCAGTAAGTCGTCCTGTCGTGTCGTGTCCCTGTATATTTTGTTTATATTTTGTTTCTTTTTCGTTTTTTACATATTTTTCGTTTTTTTTACATATTTTTCGTTTTTTACATAGCTATCCCTTTAAAAACATTTTGCTAAACCTAAGCTTCCAAATACGCTGGATCTTCACAACTAGCTATCTAGCTAAACCGCAAACTCCGGATGATTACCCCTGGCTAGCGTTTCCACCCACTTAGCTTGAAGCTAGCCCGGCCTGCGCTACCACCGTAGCATACTCCTGAGCTACAATACCCGGGCCCACGACCGGTCTATCGATGTCACCGCATGAAGAGGAATAAACAGACTCACCCCATCGGGACGTCCCCCAAAGGCTAACTCTCTAGCCCTCGCTATCTCCCTGCTTGCTAATTCAGCCTGCTAACTGCTAGCTTGTCCAGCTCCGGTCCGCTAACTGCTACCTTGTCTAGCCCGGGCCTACAAACTGTTAGCTTGTTAGCACAGGCCTGCTAACCGCCTGAATCGCCGCGTCCCAAACGCCCACCGGACCCATATTTACTTTCTATCTCTTTTAACTTTTAATTTGTTTATACCTTCCGGAAACCTGCCTCACCCAATGTGATACGGAATCGCTATTATTTTTTATTTATTTTTAGAACACACTCAAGAACCTCCAGAAGCTAACCAGCTAACTAGCTACAAGCTATTTAGTCATTGTTCGTTTTTTTTTACCTGGATAACACTCGCCAGTCCAGCTTCCCTTCCCCATCCACCGCTGCCCCCTGGACACTGATCTCTTGGCTACATAGCTGATGCACGCTGGACTGTCCATAAATCACGGTACTCCATTCTGCTTGTTTGTTTTATCTGTTGGCCCCGTTGCCTAGTCTACGCCATTTTACCTGCTGTTGTTGTGCTAGCTGATTAGCTGTTGTCTCACCTACTGTTTTAGCTAGCTTTCCCAATTCAACACCTGTGATTACTGTATGCCTCGCTGTATGTCTCTCTCAAATGTCAATATGCCTTGTATACTGTTGTTCAGGTTAGTTATCATTGTTTTAGTTCACAATGGAGCCCCTAGTTCCACTCTTCATACCCCTGATAACTCCTTTGTCCCACCTCCCACACATGCGGTGACCTCACCCATTACTACCAGCATGTCCAGAGATACAACCTCTCTCATCATCACCCAGTGCCTGGGCTTACCTCCGCTGTACCCGCACCCCACCATACCCCTGTCTGCGCATTATGCCCTGAATATATTCTACCATGCCCAGAAACCTGCTCCTCTTATTCTCTGTCCCCAACGCTCTAGGCGACCAGTTTTGATAGCCTTTAGCCGCACCCTCATACTACTCCTTCTCTGTTCCGCGGGTGATGTGGAGGTAAACCCAGGCCCTGCATGTCCCCAGGCACCCTCATTTGTTGACTTCTGTGTTCGAAAAAGCCTTGGTTTCATGCATGTCAACATCAGAAGCCTCCTCCCTAAGTTTGTCTTACTCACTGCTTTAGCACACTCTGCTAACCCTGATGTCCTTGCTGTGTCTGAATCCTGGCTCAGGAAGGCCACCAAAAATTCAGAGATTTCCATACTCAACTATAACATCTTCCGTCAAGATAGAACTGCCAAAGGGGGAGGAGTTGCAGTTTACTGCAGAGATGGCCTGCAAAGTAATGTCATACTTTCCAGGTCCATACCCAAACAGTTCGAACTACTAATTTTGAAAATTACTCTCTCCAGAAATAAGTCTCTCACGGTTGCCGCCTGCTACCGACCCCCCTCAGCTCCCAGCTGTGCCCTGGACACCATTTGTGAATTGATCGCCCCCCATCTAGCTTCAGAGTTTGTTCTGTTAGGTGACCTAAACTGGGATATGCTTAACACCCCGCCAGTCCTACAATCTAAGCTAGATGCCCTCAATCTCACACAAATCATCAAGGAACCCACCAGGTACAACCCTAACTCGGTAAACAAGGGCACCCTCATAGACGTCATCCTGACCAACTGGCCCTCCAAATACACCTCCGCTGTCTTCAACCAGGATCTCAGCGATCACTGCCTCATTGCCTGTATCCGCTACGGAGCCGCAGTCAAACGACCACCCCTCATCACTGTCAAACGCTCCCTAAAACACTTCTGTGAGCAGGCCTTTCTAATCGACCTGGCCCGGGTATCCTGGAAGGACATTGACCTCATCCCGTCAGTTGAGGATGCCTGGTCATTCTTTAAAAGTAACTTCCTCACCATTTTAGATAAGCATGCTCCGTTCAAAAAATGCAGAACTAAGAACAGATACAGCCCTTGGTTCACCCCAGACCTGACTGCCCTCGACCAGCACAAAAACATCCTGTGGCGGACTGCAATAGCATCGAATAGTCCCCGTGATATGCAACTGTTCAGGGAAGTCCGGAACCAATACACGCAGTCAGTCAGGAAAGCTAAGGCCAGCTTCTTCAGGCAGAAGTTTGCATCCTGTAGCTCCAACTCCAAAAAGTTCTGGGACACTGTGAAGTCCATGGAGAACAAGAGCACCTCCTCCCAGCTGCCCACTGCACTGAGGCTAGGTAACACGGTCACCACTGATAAATCCATGATTATCGAAAACTTCAATAAGCATTTCTCAACGGCTGGCCATGCCTTCCGCCTGGCTACTTCAACCTCGGCCAACAGCTCCGCCCCCCCCGCAGCTCCTCGCCCAAGCCTCTCCAGGTTCTCCTTTACCCAAATCCAGATAGCAGATGTTCTGAAAGAGCTGCAAAACCTGGACCCGTACAAATCAGCTGGGCTTGACAATCTGGACCCTCTATTTCTGAAACTATCTGCCACCATTGTCGCAACCCCTATTACCAGCCTGTTCAACCTCTCTTTCATCTCGTCTGAGATCCCCAAGGATTGGAAAGCTGCCGCAGTCAAAGGGGGAGACACCCTGGACCCAAACTGTTACAGACCTATATCCATCCTGCCCTGCCTATCTAAGGTCTTCGAAAGCCAAGTCAACAAACAGGTCACTGACCATCTCGAATCCCACCGTACCTTCTCCGCTGTGCAATCTGGTTTCCGAGCCGGTCATGGGTGCACCTCAGCCACACTCAAGGTACTAAACGACATCATAACCGCCATCGATAAAAGACAGTACTGTGCAGCCGTCTTCATCGACCTTGCCAAGGCTTTCGACTCTGTCAATCACCATATTCTTATCGGCAGACTCAGTAGCCTCGGTTTTTCGGATGACTGCCTTGCCTGGTTCACCAATTACTTTGCAGACAGAGTTCAGTGTGTCAAATCGGAGGGCATGCTGTCCGGTCCTCTGGCAGTCTCTATGGGGGTGCCACAGGGTTCAATTCTCGGGCCGACTCTTTTCTCTGTGTATATCAATGATGTTGCTCTTGCTGCGGGCGATTCCCTGATCCACCTCTACGCAGACGACACCATTCTATATACTTTCGGCCCGTCTTTGGACACTGTGCTATCTAACCTCCAAACAAGCTTCAATGCCATACAACACTCCTTCCGTGGCCTCCAACTGCTCTTAAACGCTAGTAAAACCAAATGCATGCTTTTCAACCGGTCGCTGCCTGCACCTGCATGCCCGACTAGCATCACCACCCTGGATGGTTCCGACCTAGAATATGTGGACGTCTATAAGTACCTAGGTGTCTGGCTAGACTGCAAACTCTCCTTCCAGACTCATATCAAACATCTCCAATCGAAAATCAAATCAAGAGTCGGCTTTCTATTCCGCAACAAAGCCTCCTTCACTCAAGCCGCCAAGCTTACCCTAGTAAAACTGACTATCCTACCGATCCTCGACTTCGGCGATGTCATCTACAAAATGGCTTCCAACACTCTACTCAGCAAACTGGATGCAGTCTATCACAGTGCCATCCGTTTTGTCACTAAAGCACCTTATACTACCCACCACTGCGACTTGTATGCTCTAGTCGGCTGGCCCTCGCTACATATTCGTCGCCAGACCCACTGGCTCCAGGTCATCTACAAGTCTATGCTAGGTAAAGCTCCGCCTTATCTCAGCTCACTGGTCACGATGGCAACACCCATCCGTAGCACGCGCTCCAGCAGGTGTATCTCACTGATCATCCCTAAAGCCAACACCTCATTTGGCCGCCTTTCGTTCCAGTACTCTGCTGCCTGTGACTGGAACGAATTGCAAAAATCGCTGAAGTTGGAGACTTTTATCTCCCTCACCAACTTCAAACATCAGCTATCTGAGCAGCTAACCGATCGCTGCAGCTGTACATAGTCTATTGGTAAATAGCCCACCCTTTTCACCTACCTCATCCCCGTACTGTTTTTATTTATTTACTTTTCTGCTCTTCTGCACACCAATATCTCTACCTGTACATGACCATCTGATCTTTTATCACTCCAGTGTTAATCTGCAAAATTGTAATTATTTGCCTACCTCCTCATGCCTTTTGCACACATTGTATATAGACCCCCCCTTCGTTTTCTACTGTGTTATTGACTTGTTAATTGTTTACTCCATGTGTAACTCTTTGTTGTATGCTCACACTGCTATGCTTTATCTTGGCCAGGTCGCAGTTGCAAATGAGAACTTGTTCTCAACTAGCCTACCTGGTTAAATAAAGGTGAAATAAAAAAATAAAAAAAACATTAAAAAAAGTGAATGAATGACGCAATTTTTGGGGCTTGGTGCTCTTATTATCTGCGTTTGGTGGACCTGATTGAAGCCAGTGGCACAGAAAGCGCGCGCTTTTGCCTGGCCTCTGCTGCAAAGGGGAGGGCGTTCGTTCTAGGGAACTATGGAGGAAGAAGAAATGAAAGCTACTTACATGCGCGGGAAACACACTCAAATACTGAGCTATGTTGAACACAAGGCCCAACTGTGACAACTGGGGGATCCACTACTAATCTGTGTCCCACTCTTCACATTGATTGGTGCTGTTCTTCTTGTTGTTGTTGTTGTTGTTGTTGTTGCACCTGATTCAACTCTTTCAATCAGCTGTGCCTCTCCAGCGCTACAACAAAAATGGCTACTCTACCCCTGCCTGGAGTTGGGAAACACTGAACTAGTAGGATTCAACCCACTGCAGTTGCCAGTCACACCTAATAGAGATAGGCGTTAAAACCTCAAATAGTGTCACAAGTACAAAGGAGAAACGAAGTGGAACATATACGGGAAACAAATACACAAGGAACGCCACAAATCCTAAGGGGTCCGTAATGTCACCTCAGCAGTCATGTAGCTCTTTAAGGCCATGTAATAACATCATTCTTCTTTTTCTTCCCAAGACAGGATCCAGGTGGCCATGGGAAGGGTGGTGACACCTCTGCAAGCTGAAACGCTGTAAAACATTCCTCAGACACCCACCCAACACACACACACAATAAAGGGATCGTTTTCCTATGCGTACAGAGGTGATAGGGATGTGCAAATATTGTATGGTACTTTCTTCAAAAACCAATAACATAGCCTTATATTATGGAAATAGTGGTATGAGGTGGATCCTTTATAGGCCAGATAGCCTCAGATGTTGCATCGAATGATCTCAACAGGTCATTTCAAAGGGGACAAATGAGGCCCAAGGACACATACTGGCGATTTATCAATCGGTGCAGTTGATTCACATCTCAGATGTGACTAGGTTTCATCTTACAACTTATTGTTGCCATAATTGTCTCTTACCTGTACTTAGTGGCTGCCGAGAACGACTGACAAGCGTTCAACTAGCTGGGATGCAGCTAGTGTCATCAAAGCACAAAGCATAGCAAGTTAGAAGAAATAGGTTAAGGTTACGAAAAGGCTTAGGCTTACCCCAAATGTCACCTCTGTTCGTAGCTGTACTCCGTCCGTGTAGGCGCACAACAAGTCATCACACAGAGAGCACACTTGAAGCACAACTGCGCTGCCTGGAAGGCCGCAACAGACTGAATTGGAATCCCTCAAACAGCACACTAACTACATTCCGCTTTATGATGTCACAGTCAGCCCCTCGGAACACTGGTCCTCAACAATCTCAAACACCTTGGATACCAAAGCCAAACATTCTCGAATCACTCACATTCACAAATCAACCAGGGAGAAGAAGGCTGCCATGAATTGAATGCTGAAAAGCTAACCTCCTTCACAGAGCAACATCATAGGACTGGGAGTTTGTGTTCAACAGCAGGTTAGACTCTGCCACTTGTTCCCTTCAACTGCTTGCGTTCCCCTATTATCAAGGGCTTAGTTCCTCTATAGGCTACAGTGCAGATACTTCACATGCAGAGTACAACAACAAATAACAGAGGGCCTGTTACCACACCCTATAGGCTAGGAGTTGAACTTGGACCACAATGACATTGGTAGTAATTAGCCTGCAGCATAAATGACAGTGGAAATGGAAGTGCGACACATAGAGGAAAAGTCCTAATCCTAATCAAATAGACACATTTATTTTTTTATTTCACCTTTATTTAACCAGGTAGGCAAGTTGAGAACAACTTCTCATTTACAATTGCGACCTAGCCAAGATAAAGCAAAGCAGTTTGACACATACAACGACACAGACTTACACATGGAGTAAAACAAACATACAGTCAATAATACAGTATAAACAAGTCTATATACCATGTGAGCAAATGAGGTGAGATAAGGGAGGTAAAGGTCAAAAAAAGGCCATGGTGGCAAAGTAAATACAATATAGCAAGTCAAACACTCGAATGGTAGATTTGCAAATGGAAGAAATGTCCAAAGTAGCAATAAAAATAATGGGGTGCAAAGGAGCTAAATTAATTCATTCATTAAATACAGTAGGGAAAGAGGTAGTTGTTTGGCCTAAATTATAGGTGGGCTATGTACAGGTGCAGTAATCTGTGAGCTGCTCTGACAGTTGGTGCTTAAAGCTAGTGAGGGAGATAAGTGTTTCCAGTTTCACAGATTTTTCTACTTCCTTCCAGTCATTGGCAGCAGAGAACTGGAAGGAAGGAGAGGCGGCCAAAGAAAGATTTGGTTTTGGGGGTGACTAGAGAGATATACATACACCTGTTTAGCAGAAATGCTTGTGTTACTAGCTCCAACAGCACAGTCAAGTCTAACAAGTAAGATCGAACCATGTTCCAACATTCCACACAATACACCCAAATGGAATTGGAATACATCAATATATGGACGAGCCATGTCAGACAGTCCGTAGACTAACATACCTTACAATACAATACTTTATATATCCACATGACATGAGCTATGCAAACGACCTCCACGTTAGGAATGTGCCCAGTGATATCTAACAAAAACACACATGGCAAGACAGGAAGGAAGACATGCAGAAGTGCTCATGAAGAGGACACGAAGAAGACCGGAATCATCTCCAAGTGAACAATGTCAAAGGAATAGGTCAAGTCATATAGATAGGGAGGCATTTCACCGCCACCCACTGGACCACAAGTCATTTAGCCAACACTGGCTCATCATTCAAGCCACATAGGGAGGGATCTTAACACCACCTGCTGGATCAGAAGTGCCACTCACAATGGCCACACAGAGCATTTCTCCCTCAACCTGAAGCAATTGTCACAACAAGTACGTGGTCAAAATCAAACATTAACTACCAACAGATCATCAAATAGGCAAACACATGCTCATGTAGAGTACCTCAAATTATACAGTTACTTTGTCACCAAACCTAATCTGTCATTCATCTACAAATACATGCTCTTCTAAAGCCACAATGCAATGTTCACATGGTCGATTTCAGTTCTTACAATCTATGTCACTATTACTTCATTTGACTGCTCTTAAATCATATTCACTTAACCCTTTTGTTCACCTGCTGATTTTCTGCTGGTTTGTCTCTTGCAGATTTGGACATCATGTGAATGTATGTTTCTCAAGTATCAAAAGAGGGTAAGTTACATTGACCTACTTTATGAAAAACGGAATGCTACTTTTCTCTCTAGCCTAGTGCACTCTTTATCTGTAAGCTCTCCTACTGGTGTAGGTAGCTCCAAAAAAAAGCTCCAGATGCCATTACCCCATGTAGCCTATAGAACTTTATCTCGACGACCACATTTTACACCAATGCACCCCGAGAATCGGTTGGTGGTCGGGAATCAAGTGGATGATTCTGGGACCAATTACAGGAGGGGGTCTGTCTGTTGGATGAGGGGTGTACTGAACTGTGCCTATAGCATGTCAAGAATCCCTCCAACGGGAAATAGGCTTTGGCAAATGGCCAGGGGCGCTGTCCTTTTCAGCACCACGGAGCTCCGCTATTACCTGTCTCATGAGTGAAGATGCAACAGCAGACAATTCCTGCTCTTTGGTCCGGCAATTACACACTTTAGCCGTGCCATTGCTGCATTTAACTGGCAGCCTGTATTTAGGGCCTTTACTTTGTCTTATCATTTCGATTCCTCAGCAAATCTTCTTTTAAAAATGAACTAAATCCCACATCAGAAGTCGACTTCAAATCACGTCAAGGACACACGACTCGACTCAACGGAAGTCAGTAGTATCAAATATTCTCCACTGTGAAGGTGTCATGTGCTGAGCCATTTAGTTCCTTATGAAGCCTATTTACGAAGCCAATACAGCAATCAACACGTACCTGCCCGCATTGCTGATTGCTATTTTGTAATTGGTCAACTACTAATAGGGCAATCATCCCGGCTGCTTGTGTCCTGTTTCGTAACAGCTCTTTTGCAAGCCCTTGATGATTACATCTATTGATTCCTGCCGTCCTGATACCTTTTCTCTTCATTCTCTTAAGGGATCTCGGATCTAGTCTAAAGGACTAACAATGGGTATGGCATTGGAATATTCAATCGCACACTGAATTCATCCCACTAAATACATTCCTTTCATTTCTCCATTTATTCCACCATATCGAAACAACTTACCTATGCACTCACACAAACAAGCACAAAAGGGCAACTTAATAATATCACGTCTAATTGGGTGGCCTACAACATTTCCTGTACCTTCAACCAAAACGTTGGTACCACTTTTTTTCGACCACCTTTCACTTGCGCTGGACAGAGATATATCATTTGACTTTCAATAGCTTAGTCAGTCGCATGAATTATGGGGTGCACACAGCTAACGTTGTAATGATCGGATCAAAACATGGATTTTTGTACCATCGAGGAATGTCACATGGCCCAGAAATGATTGAATGGCATTTTCACAAAGGAAAAGACATACTCTAGCATGTTACATTCCAAGAGCAATTGGATTCGAAAAAACACAACGTGCCCCACTTGGGGACCCGAGGACCGAGTTTGGGAAACACTGGCCTGAAGATCAAATACCAATAGGGAGCAACTATGACGTGCTCACATGCTGACAGTACCCGCGTTTAACCACTAGATGGCCTCCGTGCTCCACGGTAAAACTTTTCCCCTCTCAACCCCTCTCAACCTTTCAAAGTCAGTTGTTCTTAGCTACATAGTGACCATTTTCGCCACTTTTTGCCCTATATCATTACTATCACTCATTACTGCTACTGTATTTTTCCCCTCTTCTACTCTAGGCATACATCTAATCACATATAGAGAGCGTTATTGAAACGACTCAAGTCAGTTAAGAACAAACTCTTATTTACAATCACGGCCGGTGGTGATACAGCCTGGAATCGACCACGGTCTGTAGGGACTCGAGAGCAGGGAACACTGTGGGGAAAGGGGCGTGTACAAATGGAACAATTGTGCCTTTTTGACTGAAATATGGAGGTGGCTCTGAACAAGCGTTCAACTAGCTGGGATGCAGCTAGTGTCATCAAAGCACAAAGCATAGCAAGTTAGAAGAAATAGGTTAAGGTTACGAAAAGGCTTAGGCTTACCCCAAATGTCACCTCCGTTCGTAGCTGTACTCCGTCCGTGTAGGCGGCACAACAAGTCATCACACAGAGGCACACTTGAAGCACAACTGCGCTGCCTTGGAAGGCCGCAACGGACTGCATTGGAATCCCTCAAACAGCACACTAACTACATCCGCTTTATGATGTCACAGTCAGCCCCTCGGAACACTGGTCCTCAACAATCTCAAACACCTTGGATACCAAAGCCAAACATTCTCGATCACTCACATTCACAAATCAACCAGGGAGAAGAAGGCTGCCATGAATTGAATGCTGAAAAGCTAACCTCCTTCACAGAGCACATCATAGGACTGGGAGTTTGTGTTCACAGCAGGTTAGACTCTGCCACTTGTTCCCTTCAACTGCTTGCGTTCCCCTATTATCAAGGGCTTAGTTCCTCTATAGGCTACAGTGCAGATACTTCACATGCAGAGTACAACAACAAATACAGAGGGCCTGTTACCACACCCTATAGGCTAGGAGTTGAACTTGGACCACAATGACATTGTAGTAATAGCCTGCAGCATAAATGACATGGAAATGGAAGTGCGACACATAGAGGAAAAGTCCTAATCCTAATCAAATAGACACATTTTTTTATTTATTTTTTTATTTCACCTTTATTTAACCAGGTAGGCAAGTTGAGAACAACTTCTCATTTACAATTGCGACCTAGCCAAGATAAAGCAAAGCAGTTTGACACATACAACGACACAGACTTACACATGGAGTAAAACAAACATACAGTCAATAATACAGTATAAACAAGTCTATATACCATGTGAGCAAATGAGGTGAGATAAGGGAGGTAAAGGTCAAAAAAAGGCCATGGTGGCAAAGTAAATACAATATAGCAAGTCAAACACTGGAATGGTAGATTTGCAAATGGAAGAAATGTCCAAAGTAGCAATAAAATTATGGGGTGCAAAGGAGCTAATTAATTCATTCATAAATACAGTAGGGAAAGAGTATGTGTTTGGCCTAAATTATAGGTGGGCTATGTACAGGTGCGTAATCTGTGAGCTGCTCTGACAGTTGGTGCTTAACTAGTGAGGGAGATAAGTGTTTCCAGTTTCACAGATTGTTCTACTTTCCTTCCAGTCATTGGCAGCAGAGAACTGGAAGAAGGAGAGGCGGCCAAAGAAAGATTTGGTTTTGGGGGTGACTAGAGAGATATACATACACTGTTTAGCAGAAATGCTTGTGTTACTAGCTCCAACAGCACAGTCAGTCTAAA
>NW_022263419.1:0-57300 GCF_002021735.2 Oncorhynchus kisutch | reverse complement strand
AATCTGGAGACGACCTGGTTTATTACCATGGAACGCCTGTAGACTAGTGTGGTTCCTATCAGATGTCTCATATTCCATACTAAGCACACATTTCCAGTCAGCGGTGTGCTGTGGTGAGGAAGATACAGTATAGGACCAGACAGAGTTAATGTGAGAGAGAACAGTGGGCTGTGGTTAGGAAGATACAGTATAGGAACAGACAGAGGTCATGTGAGAGAGAACAGTGGGCTGTGGTTAGAAGATACAGTATAGGAACAGGACAGAGGTCATGTGAGAGAGAACAGTGGGCTGTGACGGTGCAGACAGCGGAGATATAACTCCACCTCTGGGGTTCTTTTTAACACATCATTTTTCATCTGAGGGATCCCGATGGCGCAGCCGTCTAAGACACTACATCTCAGTGCTTGAGGCATCACACAGACACCCTGGTTCGAATCCGGGCTCTATCACAACGGCTGCTATTGGAGTCCCATAGAGCGGCTCACAATTGGCCCGGCGTCGTCCGGGTTACGGGAGGGTTTGGCCGGTGTAGGCCGTCATTGTAAAATAAGAATGTTTCTTAACTGACTTGCTGGTTCAATAAAAATATATATACAAACATCTGTATAATGTAATATACAGTGCCTTGCGAAAGTATTCGGCCCCCTTGACTTTGCGACCTTTTGCCACATTTCAGGCTTCAAACATAAAATATAAAACTGTATTTTTTTGTGAAAGAATCAACAACAAGGTGGGACACCATCATGAAGGGGAACGACATTTATTGGATATTCCAAACGTTTTTAAAAACAATCAAAACTGAAAAATTGGGCGTAGCAAAATTATTCAGCCCCCTTAAGTTAATACTTTGTAGCGCCACCTTTTGCTGCGATTACAGCAATAAACATGTTTATTTTTGAACCATTCCATTGTAGATTTTTGCTTTATGTTTTGGATCATTGTCTTGTTGGAAGACAAATCTCCGTCCCAGTCTCAGTCTTTTTGCAGACTCCATCAGTTTTCTTCCAAATGGTCCTGTAATTTGGCTCCATACCATCTTCCCATCAATTTTAACCAATCTTCCCTGTCCCTGCTGAAGAAAAGCAGCCCAACCATGATGCCTGCACCACCATGTTTGACAGGGGTGGGAGATGGTGGGTTCAGGGTGATGAGCTGTGTTGCTTTACGCCAAACATAACTTTGCATTGCTGCCAAAAAGTTCATTTTGGATTTCATCTGACCAGATCACCTTCTTCCACATGTTTGGGTGTTTCTCCCAGGTGGCCTTGTGGCAATACTTTTTAAACAACACTTTTTATGATATCTTTAAGTTAAGAAATGGCTTTCTTCTTGCACTCTTCCATAAGGCCAGATTTGTGCAATATACGACTGATTGTGTCCTATGGACCAGAGTTCTCCCACCTCAGCTGTAGATCTCTGCAGTTCATCCAGAGTGATCATGGGCCTCTTGGCTGCATCCTCTGATCAGTCTTCTTCCTTGTATGAGCTGAAAGTTTAGAGGGGACGGCCAGGGTCTTGAGTAGATTGCATTGTCTGATACTCCTTCCATTTCAGAATATTATCGCTTGCACAGTGCTCCTTGGGATGTTTAGAAGCTTGGGGAAATCGTTTTGTATCCAAATCCGGCTTTTAAACTTCTTCACAACAGTATCTCCGGACCTGCCTGGTGTGTTCCTTGTTCTTCATGATGCTCTCTGCGCTTTTAACGGACCTCTGAGACTATCACAGTGCAGGTGCATTTATACGGAGACTTGATTACACACAGGTGGATTGTATTATCATCATTAGTCATTAGGTCAACATTGGATCATTCAGAGATCCTCACTGAACTTCTGGAGAGAGTTTGCTGCACCTGAAAGTAAAGGGGCTGAATAATTTTGCATGCCCCCCAATTGTTCAATTTTTGATTAGTTAAAAAAGTTTGAAATGTCCAATAATGTCGTTCCACTTCATGATTGTGGTCCCACTTGTTGTTGATTCTTCACAAAAAAATACAGTTTATATATCTTTATGTTTGAAGCCTGAAATGTGGCAAAAGGGTCGCAAAAGTTCAAGGGGGGCCGAATTACTTTCGCAAGGCACTGTATATATTCTGCAGCAGTGCTTCTATCAACATAACCAATAACTAAGGATCCTGAAATTATAGGTGGATAGATGTTATGCAACATCACAAATTACTATATTTAATTTAGTACCTTTTAGTTCACCTCATCAACAGAATGATATATGTAATGTAGTATCTTTCAGATCAGCTCATCAACAGAATTAGTATGTGTAATATAGTATCTTTCAGATCAGCTCATCAACAGATGTGTTATACTAAAGTTGAACATGATCAAGTCAAACAGAATCCATAGAACTCAATGTCACTAGAGAGGCATTGGAGCTGTGATCTCTGATCACTGATTCAGACCGTATAGTTTACCATGGGATTGGAGGATTTATGCTTCTAGTTGTCTGAGGTTTTTACCTCGAAAATGAAAATCAGGTGTTTACCTGTCTGTTGTCTTTCTTGAACTGAACTGAATGAATAACTAGACAATCTCCCTCATAGTAATATTGATCATGCCAATCAGTCAGTGAGTGAGGGTAACTCAGGTATATGGATTTAATCTGTAACTGACTAGAGAACACTGTGTAGTGTAGTGTAGTGTAGTTAGTGTAAGTGTAGTGTAGTGTAGTGTAGTGTAGTGTAGTGTAGTGTAGTGTAGTGTAATGTAGTGTAGTGTAGTGTAATGTAGTGTAGTGTAGTGTAGTGTAGTGTAATGTAGTGTAGTGTAATGTAGTGTAGTGTAATGTAGTGTAGTGTAGTGTAGTGTAGTGTAGTGTAGTGTAGTGTATTGTAGTGTAAGTGTAGTGTAAGTGTAGTGTATGTGTAGTAGTGTAGTGTATGGTAGTGTAGTGTAGTGTAGTGTCTGTAGTGTAGTGGTTGTGTAGTGTAGTGTAGGTAGTGTAGTGTAGTTGTGTAGTGTAGTAGTAGTGTATTAGTTGTAGTGTAGTGTATGTAGTGTAGTGTAGTGTAAGTGTAAGTGTAGTGTAGTGTAGGAGTGTAGTGTAGTGTAGTGTAATGTAGTGTATAGTGTAGTTAAGTAGTGTAGTAGTGTAATGTAGTGTAGTGTAGTGTAGTGTAATGTAGTGTAGTGTAGTGTAGTGTAATGTAGTGTAGTGTAGTGTAGTGTAGTGTAGTGTAGTGTAGTGTAATGTAGTGTAGTGTAGTGTAGTGTAATGTAGTGTAGTGTAGTGTAATGTAGTGTAGTGTAGTGTAGTGTAGTGTAATTGTAGTGTAGTGTATGTAGTGTATGTAGTGTAGTGTAGTGTAGTGTAGTGTAGTGTTGTAGTGTAATGTAGTGTAGTGTAGTGTAGTGTAGTGTATGTAGTGTAGTGTAGTGTAGTGTAGTGTAGTGTAGTGTAGTGTAGTGTAGTGTAGTGTAGTGTAGTGTAGTGTAGTGTAGTGTAGTGTAGTGTAGTGTAGTGTAGTGTAGTGTAGTGTAGGGTAGTGTAATGTAGTGTAGTGTAGTGTAATGTAGTGTTGTAGTGTAATGTAGTGTAGTGTAGTGTAGTGTATGTAAGTAGTAGTGTAGTGTAATGTAGTGTAGTGTAGTGTATGTAATGTAGTGTAGTGTAGTGTAGTGTAGTGTAGTGTGTTGTTGGTATGTAGTGTGTGTAGTGTAGTGAAGGTAGTGTATTAGTGTAATGTAGTGTAGTGTAGTGTGGTGTAGTGTAGTGTAATGTAGTGTAGTGTAGTGTAGTGTAATGTAGTGTAGTGTAGTGTAGTGTAGTGTAATGTAGTGTAGTGTAGTGTAGTGGTAGTATGTAGTGGTAGTGTAAGTGTGTAGTAGGTAGTGTTAAGTGTAGTGTAGTGTAGTGTAGTGTAGTGTAGTGTAGGTGTAATGTAGTGTAGTGTAGTGTAGTGTAGTGGTAGTGTAGTGTAGTGTAGTGTAGTGTAGTGTAGTGTAGTGTTGGGCTGATGCTGCCGGCTGTGAGGATTCCATCCACTGAGAGACTGTGTGTCCTGGTGACTTTAATAGTATTAGGAGTGGAGACCATAGAGCTATAATCTAAAGAGAAGAGACTCCCACTCTTCTCTTTCATGTTCATCCTGTTGGATTGTTTCGAGATGTCAGTCTGGCTGAAGACTGCCATCAATGTACTGGTTCCCCTGACAGTGACGCAGCGCGGAGCTCACCGCTGTACCTGTCTGCATTAGAACGGTGTGTTGCGCTGGTTAAGGATGCCTTGATTTATCAACTATAAAATACATTTATAAAGTTATTCTGACAGGTTCAATCCAATTAATTACATCGATTACAAATCAATGGGACCAGGTGTAGTGATCCGGTGATTAGGGTAGAGCAAAAAATAGAAAATAGTCAAATATGTCGTTTTTATGTATTTAAAGAAATGTTAAGGTTTGTGTGAACGAACTTATTAATAACAGTTAACGTTGGCGAAACTATGAAGACTACTCTGAATCTAATGAACAGAATAAACCCAGAATATATGAGGTTTTTGTGTGTGTGTTGTGTGTGTGTGTGTGTGTGTGTGTGTGGTGTGGTGTGTGTGTGTGTGTGTGTGTGTGTGTGTGTGTGTGTGTGTGTGTGTGTCTGTGTGTGTGTGTGTGTGTGTGTGTGTGTGTGTGTGTGTGTGTGTGTGTGTGTGTGTCTGTGTGTCTGTGTGTGTGTGTGTGTGTGTGTGTGTGTGTGTGGTGTGTGCGTGTGTGTGTGTGTGTGTGTGTGTGTGTGTGTGTGTGTGTGTGTCTGTGTGTGTGTGTGTGTGTGTGTCTGTGTGTGGTGTGTGTGTGTGTGTGTGTGTGTGTGTGTGTGTGTGTGTGTGTGTGTGTGTGTGTGTGTGTGTGTGTGTGTGTGTGTGTGTGTGTGTGTGTGTGTGTGTGTGTGCCACATAAGGTTGGGATTATCGATGAGTGACACCATGCGACATGCGTGTGCGGTAGAAGTCCATCTGTTTCTCGGAACAGTATCCAGAGTGAAGACATTATTATTCCTGTGGAAGAGGGGCTGCTGCTTTTAGCATTAAGGGGCAAACACTTCCCGCCTGAACGTGTTATCCTACTATTCTCCCGGTGTGAGCGCGCGCGGCGAAGTGGTAATGAGACTTTAACAAGGCTAATAAATCAGTTAACGGAGAACACGCTTTATTGCCCTGACCACGTGCCATTGTTTGCCAGGAGTCACATTTCCACCAGGCTAAATACACTTTCCATGGTAATACTACATGCAGATATATTATAGACATTGTCATACAACATTTTACAGATTGAGGAGAATATCTCAATTTAAAACATACCTCTGAAACGCATAAGGTGAAGGTAACGTTTTAGATAATGTCCTCTGGTTACATTTATTGCTAATAAAAAAAAATACTAAATAAGTATTGAATTATTATTATTATTATTATTATTATTATTATAACCAGCTTATTGCTGCTACTGTATTTACTATTTTTATTATAATTATTCTTTATTATTTTGAGTGATTCTCACCCTTTATATATTTAATTTTAAAATGTATTTTTTCAACGTCTCTGTCCACTCCATCAGGAGATATTCCCCGCGTGCAATCTGCTCCATCTCTCGCCAGCACATTTCCAGCAGGTTATCACAATCACCGTTCGTCCTATTTCTGATGTGTTCCGCTGATTACCATCAGTGCCCTCAGATATCCCAGACTGATCATCGCGCTGCAATATCCACTCTGAGCCATCTGGAGCAGATCATATCGCTGACTCCGGCTCAGTCCCCAAGTATTCAATCTACACAACCCTTTCAAGCACCACGAAGACGAGATGGTTGGTTTCAAACCGAGTAACAGCGACCCCACATAGGTGAGTCCACGTGGTGCTCTGAAAGTGTTCGGTTCGGGCGACAGAAGTGTCATCCTCTGCAGATGGAATAACAACCACGGTTGGCCCGTTTAGCGATATCAGCAGGCCAACAGATATTTATTGCAGTCCGAGATTGAAAACCATGTATTGTTTTTATTTCAGTGTTTTGATTTAAACAGCCTATCCAACGTTACTTGTTCTAGCGCTTATTTAGGCCTAGTTTTGTAGCTTAAAAAAATGGATTTATCTGTGTACACAAAAAAACGATGTTTGTGATATGAGTGATAATTCGGCTTTCTCTTTCGTTCTATTATAGTCCCTATTGATCAGTAGGCAGGTTTACATTGACCCAGGTTTATGCGACAAAAGCAATGTCCCAACAACAATAAATATTGTGACATGTGTAATGGTAACTGCAGATATAAGATACATTTTCTAAAGATCGACAACATTTGCATCCGTTCAACAGGGGTGGATTTTTATTTTGAAGAACTTTCCTTATTGCGTTAAATGATGACGGAAACGGTGTTTGTCGAATATGATTGAGGAATCTTTTTTAAGGTACGCGGGGCGCGTGATGTCACCGCATAACTATAAAGCTCCACTCCGCATTTAATTATAAATATCTACTGCTTGCAAAATATTTGTAAACAAATATAAAAATGATGTTTATTTGCAGGATAATGATTGTCCTGACTTTGCAGCTTCGTCTTGCTTTTCTGGTTGACTGGCAAGTTTCACCTTCCAATTATATCAAATCTTCAGGAGTGTAAATTTCACCATGGCGCGGACCGTGGCGATACGTTGGCACATGAGAATTATTAGAATATATGGCAAATATTAGTAAATTACGGCATTATTCTAATAATGCTGCCCTTCCCGTTCTGAGACGTTAAACAGACAGGTGGGAAAGCATATAGGCTGCCGACAATGTAGCAGTGCGCCATTTGCCTAAACGTGTAATGTAAACACTTCAACCACAAAAATGTGTATTCGACACTGTAGGTTTCTGCAAAAAAAGTATTTATTTTTATTTTTTAGGTGTGACGTCATTGTGGCCCGCCGTTTTTATCGACACATAATAGTTACATGGAAACGCACCTATCAGGAAATTGTCGCGTCTATTTTCTATGCGAACTTTCTAAATATCGAACAAAAATACACTGGACAAGTTAATGGAAACATAGCTAGTGACATGTAGTCAAAGTGCCGTTTGACTTGATAGTTTCCTCTAAAGTGGTGTCCAAGTACATTAAACACTTTGTTTACAGACTTTGAAGAGATTATAACATGTATATGAATGCATTGTCTTATTAGCCCAGTGAAACGTATGCCATTTCAAATGCCCAACTGTTAGTAGTGATACAGTTTGTTTCAGTTGTCTTCTGGTTTTTAGGGTCCAACTGAATAATAACTAAGTGGGCTGCATCTTGTAACAAACAACTACCTATCTGTTACAAACAACTACCTATCTGTTACAAACAACTACCTATCTGTTACACTCAACTACCTGTCTGTTACACTCAACTACCTATCTGTTACAAACAACTACCTATCTGTTACAAACAACTACCTATCTGTTACACTCAACTACCTATCTGTTACAAACAATTACCTATCTGTTACAAACAACTACCTATCTGTTACAAACAACTACCTATCTGTTACAAACAACTACCTATCTGTTACACTCAACTACCTATCTGTTACACTCAACTACCTATCTGTTACAAACAACTACCTATTTGTTACAAACAACTACCTATCTGTTACACTCAACTACCTATCTGTTACAAACAACTACCTATCTGTTACAAACAACTACCTATCTGTTACACTCAACTACCTATCTGTTACAAACAACTACCTATCTGTTACACTCAACTACCTATCTGTTACAAACTACTACCTATCTGTTACAAACAACTACCTATCTGCTTTAAGTTGTTCTGATAGAAAACACTAAGCCCCCATCAACACACATGCAGACAAGCACACACACAAAAAGAACGTGAAGGGGGAGGGGTGGCTAAAAACAGAATGAAGGTTAAGCATTTTCTATAAGCACCAGCAGAGCTGAATTTCAATTAGTGACAACATTTACAAGCTTGCGTAAGATGACACTATGTGTCAATCCACTTCGCTATAGCCTAACAAAGTTTATGTTCTTCATCCATCCCAAAGCTATATAATAATACTACCATGACATGACACACTATCATAACGCCTTAGGGAATTGTACCTGTGGCCGACTGACCGTTATTTCAATCAACGTATGATTTGAGGTTTTATTCTAAATGATCGACAACATCCCCGTTCCATGTCTCATGTCATTTTCCACGTTCATCAATTCGGAGATTGGACAGAATAATAACATAATATAAATAACAAATAGAAAATAGAATAAACTCAATAAAATGGCATAATCCCAAATAGCCTATAGACATACTTTGTAAAATGTCTAAATGAGAGATTAAATGTCCTGATAAGTCCTATAGAACAAGTCCACCATTTCCCTCCTGTACTGTTCTGTGTTAATGACAGTTGAACGTATTCAGGAAGTTCCCTGCTCCTTGTGCTTTATCCCACTATGTTGGACAGCTGTAAAATCGTGTAGACAGGTTGTCATACAACAATCAAAGCTTCAGTGAATGGACTGTAATGCTAAACATTTAACATACAATACTCCCAACACTGGGACAGCGGCCCAGCCAATGCTCTAGCCACATGCTCCGGCGAGGAGGAGCTTGCAGCTCAAGTGGGATGCCAATCAAAGCATAAACTTCAAATTGTATCTGAGAGATCAGGCTGAGACCTGGGGGCAGGCACATCAGTTGGAGCTCAATTGTTGATGTGATCACATCCAACGGTCTTGCAGCGAAAGAGAGCAGCTGAGATTTAAAGAATAGCAGAAGAACCATTGTGACCTATTGCTGCTGTGCTTCCTGGCCACTTTCTCTTTGACTTCTTTACGCTTCGGTCTCGTGTTCCGACGTGTTTTGGCATACGACTCGGCGGAGAGGATGTCTTTCCCCCAGTTGGGCTACCCTCAGTACTTAAGTGCCTCCCAAGCGGTGTACGGCGGGGATCGCCCGGGGGTCTTGACTCCGTCGTCCCGGGGAGGGAGCTCTGAGTTAGCGGGAAACCAGTCGGCTGCTGCGGCTGCAGTCACCTCGGTGTTGGGCATGTACGCAAACCCCTACACTGCACACAACTACAGCGCATTCCTGCCTTACAGCAGCGCAGACCTGGCTCTGTTCTCTCAAATGGTAAGGGCTGTTTCTATACTTCTGGTGTTGTATTATAGTGGTCTGTATGGTTGCTTTACGTCAAGTGTGTCACTTATTTTGCCTGGAAAAAGCACGTGAAAAGACGGCTGAGAACTATACATTCTGCGGTTTCTTTGCAAGTTGCATATACTCGCGCTCTCCGAAAGTTTGTTGATAAGAAATGACAATGCATCTATAACTTTTATCTACACGTCTTAAATATTGGAGTAATATTCATTATTCGTAAACCTACTTTGGAAGTGTATTAGTCGTTTGAAGTGGGAGTTTGTTCCAGCTGCATTCAAATAAATGTTGTTGGATCTAGATGAGCCAAAAACCGGTGTGCCGTTCGGTTTGAGGGAGAAGTTATTTAGTATAAAAGAGCGTTTAGTCTAGATAATGGTGCTTGTGACACAAATTATATAGTTTAGTTGATTTTAATTATTATAGCATTGGTCCTCGGCTTCTGAAATTTCACTAAAGACAGCTATTCGTTTTGGTGAATCGAAACAACAAAGGCCTTTACATGAATTTGTCACGCACACAAATAATTTAACTGTTAGGATAAAATAGTAGCTATATAAACAAAACCATTACGTCAAAACATAGTCCAGGCCTCGACAATGACCTAGACATTATATTATAATTTTGTCTCGCAACATAGTTCTACTTTGTTGTATTCATTTTGAGGAAAATGATTTGAGGATAAGACGTACGTATTTTTGAAATATATATTTTTAAGGTTTATAGCCTGACATGGAAAAATAACCATTTACAGACACTTTCCAAAAGAATGCAGTTCATCGCTATAGCACCCGGTTACACGAATGCAGCGTGTCCTTCTTTAACAGACATCACAGTTTCTCCTTCTGCATCAAATAAATAATTTACAATCATGATGACATTGACATTTTATACTGTCCTACAAAATACACTTCATTTAACAATTGCAATACTTACTTCCATCTGTATTTGATACAGAAATAGTATTTCTTAAATAACAATAGGAACAGACTAGGCCGCAGTGGCAACTGACACCATTTCGGTCAAATGCATTAAAAGTAGTTCTACTCACCTCAGTAATTAAAACGCGAAAACGTATCATGAATATATGTGTGTGTATAGCTATACTCTTAAATATATAGGCTTAAATATAATACATCAGTTATGAGTATTATAGTTTTCGGAACTTTTGGACGTTATTGAAGGACATTATCCCAAACTGTAATTCACATAAACGAGTGGCATGAACGAGTTACAGGGATATCCAAGCGAGTAGGCCCATTTTTAAATGCTATTCATGTCGAAATATATGCGTGGTATTAGGCATTTATAGAAATTCACGTGTTTCTAAGCAACATATTAACCAATCCTGTGGCGTTGTTCATCCTTCCAGGGCTCCCAGTACGAGCTGAAGGACAGTCCTGGCGTGCACCCCGGCAGCTTCGCGGCCCACACCTCGCCAGCTTTCTACCCTTACGGTCAGTTCCAGTATGGGGACCCGGCCAGGCCCAAGAACGCGACCCGGGAGAGTACCAGCACGCTGAAGGCCTGGCTCAATGAGCACAGGAAGAACCCCTACCCCACCAAAGGAGAGAAGATCATGTTGGCCATCATTACTAAGATGACCCTGACGCAGGTGTCCACCTGGTTCGCTAACGCCAGGAGGAGGTTGAAGAAGGAGAACAAGGTGACGTGGGGAGCCAGGAGTAAAGAGGACGAGGATGGAAACATCTTCGGCTCCGACAACGAGGGAGACGCGGAGAAGAACGATGACGAGGAGGAGATCGATCTAGAGAGCATCGATATAGACAAGATAGACGACAACGATGGAGATCAGAGCAATGAGGAGGACGATGATAAACCGGAGGGCAGAGAGCGAAACCGAGAACTGGACAGTCTGGAGAAACGGCGGGCCTTTGCTCTGCAGCACGAGGCCTTCGACAAATCTAAGAACTCAATTTCCTCCGGGAAGGAACTTTCTGATAGCAACAGCAACACCAGAGTTGTGTCCCCGGACAGACAGGGAAGTTTTCAGCTCCCAGTGAACAATAAGCCTAAAATCTGGTCGTTAGCTGAGACGGCTACCAGTCCTGATAGTTCTGTCAAGTCCACCTCTCCCTCCGGCCCTACCGGTCACACCCCGCCTCAGATGCAACACCCAGCCTTCCTGCCCTCTCACGGACTATACACCTGTCAGATAGGCAAGTTCCATAACTGGACCAACGGAGCTTTCCTGGGACAGAACTCTCTGCTCAATGTCCGGTCGTTTCTAGGAGTTAATCAGCACCATCATCATAACCTCCACTTACAGACCCAGCTGCAGCAGCAGCAGGCCTCGGTGTTGGTGTCGCCTGGAGCCTCGCCACAACTCAGCCCCAAGCACATAGGTAGGTCTGCACCAGTTATGATCGTATGCCCAAAGCTTTATGTACTGTTATATTTGGGAAGCAAAAACCATAGAAAATACTGTTCATGCAAAATGCATAGCCTATCAATTGTATTTTGTCCAAAAGTGCTTTTAAAACGACTAAAATGTCTACTCACACACACACACACACACACACACACACACACACACACACACACACACACACACACACACACACACACACACACACACACACACACACACACATTATTTGTTATAATAATGATCATAATAATAATAACAATGACACAGAAGCATTATGTTATTACTTAGGTATTTAAGAAAAATAAAATATATATTTTGGGTAATTTTGTAATGAGTTGAATCGTTTTATTTCAGACCGTGAAAACGTTGTAAGAAGTGCCTCTCCTCCTACGCAATCTCTGAAGTCCTCATTCAGACCCCTTCATGATGGGTAAGACGCTGTTTGAATGATTGGCTAAACGCAGTTGGGCTACATTATAACAGTAAGACTAATATTCTAATATTGTAATATCAAATGGTTTCCTCCGAAATGGTGCCATTCTGCGGTGTGTTGTGGTTAGGCTCTTAGAAGGTATAGGGACTAGTTTCTTAGTGGACAGATGTGAGAGATTGGTCTGGCTTCTAAAAAAAAGAGTTGTTCTTCCCCGGGTGACACGGGGTTTCGGCTCCAGCCCCCCCCCCCCTCTCCTAATTCCCTCCCTCTGGAGGCTGACTACTTATCAAGTCCCCCGTAAAACGGGACCTGTCTGGGGCTCGGCTTCCCTAAAGACCCCGGGGAGCAGCCCGGCCCTGGGGAGCGTTCTAGCAGAAGACTTCTCCCCGTCTGGAGTGCTAACATTTACACAGAAACTCTCTTCCCACTGTTAGCACTAGGCCGCTGCTGGCAGTACCATCCTCAAATCACGGCCTGTTTGTGTGTGTGGTTTGGCATGTATTATACACACGTGGAATCAATCATTCGTGTCATAAATGATATGCTTTAAATACAAGTTCCTGATAGAGGTAAAACGCGTCGACAGGAACACTTGAAGAGATATAGAATCCTAGATGACATGTTCTGTATGTTGACCCAGTGGCTAGGCTACATGAAAATAATATTCTATTGTATAGAAAAACGGTTCTGTCTTTTCATTGTTCTCTTCGTCCTCCTCTGTGCTCTTTCAGCCCCAGGACTCAGCAAGAAGCCCCGCAGCTGGTTCTAACGGCCCTCTCCTCAGCTTGATCAAGACATTCTGCCCTGGGGAAAAAAAGACTTTACGCACTCAGAAAAGGACAATGAGAAATAACTTAATTCACCGTAGCATTCAGAGCAAATGGCTAATTTGATATAAACTCCTGTGGCAGGATCTCGTCTATTGTTGTAAATAATGGCGCCTGTTATTCCCTGCTCTTTACCCTGGGACGTTTGGTAGGCTTTTCCTTCTGTCTTTCTTCTGGTCTGTACATACAGTGATTTACATGTGTAAATAGTGCGTTGACGACATTTGTCCAGATCGTATATTTTGTCTAATAAACTAAATGAAATTATCGAGAAATCAGAATATAGATCTTTTGTTTTTTGTATTTTCTGGATCAAACAGCTGTGACACGGTGACATATTTAGAGAACAAGGGACGCTCTCTGTTGCACAATATTATTAAACAATTTGGTTCAACCTAGTAGATTATTATCAGTATAATTATTATAACTATTATTATTGTTATTATTATTATTGTTAGTGTTATTATTATTATTGCTATTATTAATTTTATTATTATTAGTAGTAGTAGTATTACTACACACATCCGTCAGGGTAAATGGCTTATCATAACTAACGCTAAGACGTTTCATTCCAATGTAATCATTAGCAGCTGAGAGGAACCCGCCTTGCACCTCTTTCCCTGTTAGAGAGAGGGCAGAGCGGGTAAAGCAGCGGATAATACCGACCCTCTCATCTAATGTTATTCCACTTTCTCCAGTTAAATGGGGAGGGAGCGTCGACGCATTGAGGTGCTAATAACCGGCCAGATGGTTGCTGGTGCCGGGAAATGGACAGAAGCAGCTGGGAGCATCATTAAGTAATAATGTGGGAACGCCCTGCCCAAACAAAATCAAATGGTTAAAATCTAATCTGTCAGAAAGAGAAGTCGATTCGGTAATATATTATTAATAGTGAGAGGTTAGCGGTCAGGTGACGTTGTTAGCAGGGTTACTGACTGTGTTGGGGTCCGGCCAGCTACATGTGATCGGAAAAGTTATAGGGATGGCTATTGGGACTGAAGGAAGCTCATTCTATTCAATCACTTTAATAATAGCTTCATGACGAGGAACAACTGCAAGGATTATGGTGATGTCATTTGAAGTGTAACATTCTTTTGGTTATTGGAATGAACGGTGGTCATGTGGATCCACAACGATCAAACTTCTATACAGAATAAGAACGATATCTTAGGCCTCATTAAACACCATAATATTAACAGGTTTCATTCAAATTAAAACAACTATTAAACAAATATAAACAAATAATAGCCACCTAAAACTGGTTTTATAACAATTACATTTCATCTGACATATTTTATTGTAGTATTTGCATTAGACGAATATATGTTGTGCTCGCTGTTAGGAGGTATGGCAGGCTGAACGTGTCGGCTGGCTCGGTGCCTGTCTATTGTTGTATCACAGCGACCTCTATAGGCTTCAGTACATTTACAGATAATATAGACCAAGTCAAAAGATTTTCACTTTAAACTCTAGAAACACTTGACAACTTGGAACTTTTTACAACTTCGAATAAGCGACCAAAGTTAGCCTAGAATATGAGTCAAAAGATGATATGTTATTTGCTCCCAAGTGGCGTAGCGTTTTACGGCACTGCATCTCAGTGCTTGTGTCATACACTACAGACACATTGGTTCGATTCCAGGCTATATCACAACCGGCCGTGATTAGGAATCCCATAGTGTAGCGCACAATTGGCCCAGCGTCGTCCGGGTTAGGGTTTGCCCGGGGTAGGCCCATATTGTAAATAAGAATTTATTTTCTTAACTGACTTTCCTAGTTAAATAAAGGTTAAATAAAATAAACTATCTCACAGTGTGTGTGGTCAGATAACGTTTGTAATATAATTACTCTTAGAAGATTGGAAACATATGTTCTATATACACTTTAAACCATAACCGTTTTCCCCTGCCCCGTTGCTTGTGAGGGTCAAATCATTTCCATTCAGCGTTAACAACGGCTATTTAAAATACTTGTTTTCTAATCATTTTACAAAGTCTAAAGATTGGTGTTGTTCTATATTAGTAAACTTGAGAGATTATTTCGTAATGAAAACTTATTTGAGTATTTTTTCCAGAGAGCAAGGCAGAGTGATGGAGGTCTAACAGAATTGAATTAATCAAATGAAGATCTAGGCCACCTCAGTGCGCACTGCAGCAGTCTCCACCGTGTTAATTCCGGGGTCAAAGTGGCTTTATTTTTCAGTAAACGTTGACTTCTCTCAAGGAGAGGAACATTTATGCGCATAAATTTGTGACATTTTGATGGCAGTTCGCTAAACAGTTACGCCGTTAAAAGCCTGTTAGAAAATTAACCAGGTCAGAGGGTGGTAAAGGCAGGACAGGGTCAGATGTGTTTGTTGTGCCTTCTGTCAAAAACACAATTCATTATATTATCAGCAACTTTGTTTAGCTATACACAAAGCTCAGCCATCTCTCAGATCTCCATCGGTAGGTTAATTCATGTATGGATTTGGGGATGATGATTACTTCTGTAAGATCACGCGCCATGAAGTTTCAATCGCCCTTGTAAATTACTATGAAGGAAAAAAGGAAAATCAACCCAGTCAAGGCACAACATGAAACGCAGAAATAAAAAAGTACTTATAATATAATGAACCAGATAATGTCTGAATAAACAACATGCCTCAGTGTTTAAATGCGCTGATATATTCAGATGGACAAAAGACAGCCCTTCCCGGAAGTCAAGGCAGGTGCGCGGAATGTCATCTTTTACTCGACATTCGCACGTCACATCTTCTCACGAGCCTTTTGTAGTTGAAATGAAATAACCCCCCCCCCCCCGGTGTCTGGTTTCTGGGTTTTGTCGCGAAGCACCTTGAGGTTTGCAGCGCCGCTAGCTGCAGCCTGCCATTATATTATGTTTCCCTAATATATACAACAACACAAATCATTTAGCGGTGGATGTACAGTTGATTGTTTAATGAGTAATAAAGCGGCTAGGAGCCTATAATTAGGCTGTCACTGTGAGCTGGTCCTCCCAGCGCCCCGGGCCACAGCGGAGAGAGACGCCATTAACACTCCAAACAAATACATTCAAAACAGCGTAGAGATAAACTGTAGAGGTGGTTCGATGTTAATGCGAAGGAAAGTTATCTAATATTTACCGCCTGTTATTTAGTGGCCAACAAGTGTAAACAACAACACAAAAACAACAGGTATAATAAAGTAACAATTATTATTAGTTTAATGACAGAAATTATTATAATAATGAGCAGTATGGGCAATTACCTTTTCCAATGAATTAAAGTGAAATGCAGTTGAATATATTATTGATTTAATGGTTGCTCATGTGATAAAACACAGAAATCTAGAAAAAATTACATGTATTAAAAGATTTAAAATGAATTAGACTTTTAATCATTCCTATTAACAAAATAGAAGTTACATACATTTTAATAATGAATACATAAACATTAGATGCCAATGCAAATTGGCACTAAATTGCTGCTATTTTGAGGAAGAACATTGGACATATGGGAATCCAGAAAGTGTACAATATTCTAACACAATATGTTGTTGACACTCATGTTATTATTTACCCAGGCCTAACCCGGTCTAACCCTAACCCTAACCCGGTCTAACCCGGTCTAACCCTAACCCTAACCCGGTCTAACCCTAACCCTAACCCGGTCTAACCCGGTCTAACCCTAACCCGGTCTAACCCGGTCTAACCCTAACCCTAACCCGGTCAAGTTAGTGGCAAGTTAGTTCAGAACACGTCCTTATTTACCCCGGCCTAACCCGGCCTAACCCGGCCTAACCCAGTCTAACCCTAACCCGGACAGCGCTGGGACATATATTTTCCATGTAGTCTCGGGCCGTGGTCCCACACCATACTATGCCTTTTGTTGCTGAACACCAACAGTGACCCTTTGCTGCCTGAAATCTGACACAATGTAGCGATCCATTTACTTTGCTGTAGAGTTGTGTCTTGTGTGTGAGTGTGGGTGAGCAGAGAGGTGACACCGCGGAGGGAAAGTTTATCACTGCCTTGTCTTTTGGCAGGAGCAGCCTATTCACCCAACCCTCTGCTTTACAACACAGTCGTCTCTGCCTCTTTCATCCAGAGATGTCTGTTGTCTTTCTGAAGATGCCTTAATCCAATCATCTCCATAGTGAGAGAGAGCTGGCTGAATACCTCCTGTAGTTTGGCCCAGCTGGGAGCGACAAGTCAGTCAGTAGCAACACTACAACAATGTCCTAACACCGTGTTCAGCTGACTACTCTGCTGCTCCTTGTTTCAGGAACACAATGGGTTGAATGGGACGGATGGCATGGTCACAGGCCTTTCTTTCCAAGAGGGACAGGTCGGTATCAAACACGCCACAGGAAGAGACTGGGTTGGTGGGGGCTGGAAGGGACTGGGTTGGTGGGGGCTGGATGAGACTGGGTTGGTGGGGGCTGGATGGGACTGGGTTGGTGGGGGCTGGAAGGGGGCTGCATGGTTCTTGTGGAGGGGGGAGGGGGCTGGATAGCTGGGTTAGAGGAGGCTGAGAATAGGTTGGGGCCTGAGACACATGGCTCTCTCACAAATAGCAACAACGACTTGGCAGCTGCTGATGATTCGCTCTCAAGCCCTGCTGACCAGGCCAGAACTGGCCAGAGCAGGCCAGAGCAGGCCAGAACAGACCAGAACAGGACAGAGCAGGCCAGAACAGGCCAGAACAGGACAGAGGAGAACGTGGAGGTAGACACTTTCTGGCTAATAAAAAACTAAATTCTGTGTTTTGATCAGCAGAGATAGAGCAGAATAGGAGGAACATTCCCTGTGTGTATGAAAGCAGATCAGAGATCCTCAGAGGTAACGGAACAGAGAAGCAACAAAACACTACTAGAGCCTTGTGGACAACATGTTGCTCTGCACCTTGTACCTCAAAACACACCCCAGATATACTGGGGGCTCATTAGGGTCAAAACAGCCCCAAATATACGGAGGCTACATTAGGGTCAAAACACCCCCCAAATATACTGAGGGCTCATTAGAATCAAAACATCCCCCCAAATATACTAAGGGCTCATTAGAATCAAAACATCCCCCCAGATATACTAAGGGCTCATTAGAATCAAAACATCCCCCCAAATATACTAAGGGCTCATTAGAATCAAAACATCCCCCCAAATCCACTAAGGGCTCATTAGAATCAAAACATCCCCCCAAATATACTAAGGGCTCATTAGAATCAAAACATCCCCCCAAATATACTAAGGGCTCATTAGAATCAAAACATCCCCCCAAATATACTAAGGGCTCATTAGAATCAAAACATCCCCCCAAATATACTAAGGGCTCATTAGAATCAAAACATCCCCCCAAATATACTAAGGGCTCATTAGAATCAAAACATCCCAAACCTATTAAGGATCCGCCTATTTTTGTTCAATATTCCCCTAAAATGACAAACCCAATGATATGCATATTATTGGTATCATTTGAAAGGAAACACTTTGAAGTTTATGTAAATGTAAATGTGAAATGAATGTAGTAGAATATAACACATTAGATCTGGTAGAAGATAATACAAAGAAAAAAACAAGCTGTTTTTTTGTACCATCTTTGAAATGCAAGAGAAAGGCCGTAATGTATTATTCCAGCCCAGGCGCAATGTAGATTTTGGCCACTAGATGGCAGCAGTGTATGTGCAATGTTTTAGACTGATCCAATGAACCATTGCATTACAGTTAAAAAAATTGTATCAAATCTGCCCAAATGTGCCTAATTGGTTTATTGATACATTTTCATGTTCATAATTGTGCACTCTCCTCAAACAATAGAATGGTATTCTTTCACTGTAATAGCTACTGTCAAGTGGACAGTGCAGTTAGAGTAACAAGAATTTAAGCTTTCTGCCCATATTGGATATGTCTATGTCCCGGGAAATGTTCTTGTTACTAACAACCTCATGCTAATCACATGAGCCTACGTTAGCTCAACCGTCCCGCAGGGGGGACATCGATCCTGTGAGTTTATAAGAGACGGTGGCAGAAACATTACGTACAGAATAAGTTACAAATACTGCTGAAAAACACACACAATGGCACAATGGGTTATGAGCCTGTAAAATGGCAGCCATCTCCTCCGGCGCCATTTGTCCAGTAATGATGGAAGTACACTACCGTTCAACAGTTTGATGTCACTTCCAAATGTCCTTGTTTTTGAAAGAAAAGCATTTTTTTTGTCCATTAAAATAACATCAAATTAATCAGAAATACAGTGTAGACATTGTTAATGTTGTAAATGACTATTGTTGTTGAAAATTGATGTTTTTTTATGGAATATCTACATAGGCGTACAGAGGCCCATTGTCAGCAGCCATCACTCCTACGTTCCAATGGCACATTCTGTAAGCTAATCCAAGTTCAGAATTGTAATAGGCTAATTGGTCATTAGAAAACCCTTTTGTAATTATGTTAGCACAGCTGAAAACTGTTGTTCTAATTAAAGAAGCAATACAACTGAGCTTCTTTAAACGAGTTGAGTATCTGGAGCATCAGCATTTGTGGGTTTGATTACAGGCTCAAAACTTCCAGAAACAAAGGACTTTCTTCTGAAACTCGTCAGTCGATACTTGTTCTGAGAAATGAAGGCTATTCCACAAGAGAAATTGCCAAGAAACTGAAGATCTGGTAAAACGCTGTGTTCTACTCCCTTCACAGAACAGCGCAAACTGGCCCTAACCAGAATAGAAAGAGAGGTAGGAGGCCCCGGTGCACACCTGAGCAAGAGGACAAGTACATTTCAGTGTTTAGTTTGAGAAGCAGACACCTCACAAGTCCCAAATGGCAGCTTCATTAAATAGCGCACGCAAAAAACCAGTCTCAAAGTCAAGAGTGAAAAGGTGACTCTAGGACACTGGCCTATTTTCTTAACTCTATTTCTTCACCTACATTGTTGGTTAAGGGATTGTAAGTAAGCATTTAACGGTAAGGTCAACACATGTTGTATTTGGCGCATGTAACAAATACAATTTTATATGAGTTCAGTTGATGTGACAGTGTTTAATAATCCTCTATATGGCTGACTGTATTTATTATTATCTATATGGCTGACAGTATGTATTATTATCTATATGGCTGACTGTATTTATTATTATCTATATGGCTGACTGTATTTATTATTATCTATATGGCTGACTGTATTTATTATTATCTATATGGCTGACTGTATTTATTATTATCTATATGGCTGACTGTATTTATTATTCCTCTATATGGCTGACTGTATTTATTATTCCTCTATATGGCTGACTGTATTTATTATTCCTCTATATGGCTGACTGTATTTATTATTATCTATATGACTGACTGTATTTATTATTATCTATATGGCTGACAGTATGTATTATTATCTATATGGCTGACTGTATTTATTATTATCTATATGGCTGACTGTATTTATTATTATCTATATGGCTGACTGTATTTATTATTATCTATATGGCTGACTGTATTTATTATTATCTATATGGCTGACTGTATTTATTATTCCTCTATATGGCTGACTGTATTTATTATTCCTCTATATGGCTGACTGTATTTATTATTATCTATATGACTGACTGTATTTATTATTATCTATATGGCTGACTGTATTTATTATTCCTCTATATGGCTGACTGTATTTATTATTCCTCTATATGGCTGACTGTATTTATTATTCCTCTATATGGCTGACTGTATTTATTATTCCTCTATATGGCTGACAGTATGTATTATTATCTATATGGCTGACTGTATTTATTATTATCTATATGGCTGACTGTATTTATTATTATCTATATGGCTGACTGTATTTATTATTATCTATATGGCTGACTGTATTTATTATTCCTCTATATGGCTGACTGTATTTATTATTATCTATATGGCTGACTGTATTTATTATTCCTCTATATGGCTGACTGTATTTATTATTATCTATATGGCTGACTGTATTTATTATTATCTATATGGCTGACTGTATTTATTATTCCTCTATATGGCTGACTGTATTTATTATTCCTCTATATGGCTGACTGTATTTATTATTCCTCTATATGGCTGACTGTATTTATTATTCCTCTATATGGCTGACTGTATTTATTATTCCTCTATATGACTGACTGTATTTATTATTATCTATATGGCTGACTGTATTTATTATTATCTATATGGCTGACTGTATTTATTAGTCCTCTATATGGCTGACTGTATTTATTATTATCTATATGGCTGACTGTATTTATTATTCCTCTATATGGCTGACTGTATTTATTATTCCTCTATATGGCTGACTGTATTTATTATTATCTATATGGCTGACTGTATTTATTATTATCTATATGACTGACTGTATTTATTATTATCTATATGACTGACTGTATTTATTATTCCTCTATATGACTGACTGTATTTATTATTATCTATATGGCTGACTGTATTTATTATTATCTATATGGCTGACTGTATTTATTATTATCTATATGGCTGACTGTATTTATTATTATCTATATGGCTGACTGTATTTATTATTCCTCTATATGACTGACTGTATTTATTATTCCTCTATATGGCTGACTGTATTTATTATTATCTATATGGCTGACTGTATTTATTATTATCTATATGGCTGACTGTATTTATTATTGTCTATATGACTGACTGTATTTATTATTATCTATATGGCTGACTGTATTTATTATTATCTATATTTTATTTATTTTTTTTATTTATTTTACCTTTATTTAACCAGGTAGGCAAGTTGAGAACAAGTTCTCATTTACAATTGCGACCTGGCCAAGATAAAGCAAAGCAGTTCGACAGATAAAACGACACAGAGTTACACATGGAGTAAAAACAAACATACAGTCAATAATGCAGTATAAACAAGTCTATATACAATGTGAGCAAATGAGGTGAGAAGGGAGGTAAAGGCAAAAAAAGGCCATGATGGCAAAGTAAATACAATATAGCAAGTAAAATACTGGAATGGTAGTTTTGCAATGGAAGAATGTGCAAAGTAGAAATAAAAAAATAATGGGGTGCAAAGGAGCAAAATAAATAAATAAATAAAAATTAAATACAGTTGGGAAAGAGGTAGTTGTTTGGGCTAAATTTTAGGTGGGCTATGTACAGGTGCAGTAATCTGTGAGCTGCTCTGACAGTTGGTGCTTAAAGCTAGTGAGGGAGATAAGTGTTTCCAGTTTCAGAGATTTTTGTAGTTCGTTCCAGTCATTGGCAGCAGAGAACTGGAAGGAGAGGCGGCCAAAGAAAGAATTGGTCTTGGGGGTGACTAGAGAGATATACCTGCTGGAGCGTGTGCTACAGGTGGGAGATGCTATGGTGACCAGCGAGCTGAGATAAGGGGGGACTTTACCTAGCAGGGTCTTGTAGATGACATGGAGCCAGTGGGTTTGGCGACGAGTATGAAGCGAGGGCCAGCCAACGAGAGCGTACAGGTCGCAATGGTGGGTAGTATATGGGGCTTTGGTGATAAAACGGATTGCACTGTGATAGACTGCATCCAATTTGTTGAGTAGGGTATTGGAGGCTATTTTGTAAATGACATCGCCAAAGTCGAGGATTGGTAGGATGGTCAGTTTTACAAGGGTATGTTTGGCAGCATGAGTGAAGGATGCTTTGTTGCGAAATAGGAAGCCAATTCTAGATTTAACTTTGGATTGGAGATGTTTGATATGGGTCTGGAAGGAGAGTTTACAGTCTAACCAGACACCTAAGTATTTGTAGTTGTCCACGTATTCTAAGTCAGAGCCGTCCAGAGTAGTGATGTTGGACAGGCGGGTAGGTGCAGGTAGCGATCGGTTGAAGAGCATGCATTTAGTTTTACTTGTATTTAAGAGCAATTGGAGGCCACGGAAGGAGAGTTGTATGGCATTGAAGCTTGCCTGGAGGGTTGTTAACACAGTGTCCAAAGAAGGGCCGGAAGTATACAGAATGGTGTCGTCTGCGTAGAGGTGGATCAGGGACTCACCAGCAGCAAGAGCGACCTCATTGATGTATACAGAGAAGAGAGTCGGTCCAAGAATTGAACCCTGTGGCACCCCCATAGAGACTGCCAGAGGTCCGGACAGCAGACCCTCCGACTTGACACACTGAACTCTATCAGAGAAGTAGTTGGTGAACCAGGCGAGGCAATCATTTGAGAAACCAAGGCTGTCGAGTCTGCCGATGAGGATATGGTGATTGACAGAGTCGAAAGCCTTGGCCAGATCAATGAATACGGCTGCACAGTAATGTTTCTTATCGATGGCGGTTAAGATATCGTTTAGGACCTTGAGCGTGGCTGAGGTGCACCCATGACCAGCTCTGAAACCAGATTGCATAGCAGAGAAGGTATGGTGAGATTCGAAATGGTCGGTAATCTGTTTGTTGACTTGGCTTTCGAAGACCTTAGAAAGGCACGGTAGGATAGATATAGGTCTGTAGCAGTTTGGGTCAAGAGTGTCCCCCCCTTTGAAGAGGGGGATGACCGCAGCTGCTTTCCAATCTTTGGGAATCTCAGACGACACGAAAGAGAGGTTGAACAGGCTAGTAATAGGGGTGGCAACAATTTCGGCAGATAATTTTAGAAAGAAAGGGTCCAGATTGTCTAGCCCGGCTGATTTGTAGGGGTCCAGATTTTGCAGCTCTTTCAGAACATCAGCTGAATGGATTTGGGAGAAGGAGAAATGGGGAAGGCTTGGGCGAGTTGCTGTTGGGGGTGCAGTGCTGTTGTCCGGGGTAGGAGTAGCCAGGTGGAAAGCATGGCCAGCCGTAGAAAAATGCTTATTGAAATTCTCAATTATGGTGGATTTATCAGTGGTGACAGTGTTTCCTATCTTCAGTGCAGTGGGCAGCTGGGAGGAGGTGTTCTTATTCTCCATGGACTTTACAGTGTCCCAGAACTTTTTTGAGTTAGTGTTGCAGGAAGCAAATTTCTGCTTGAAAAAGCTAGCCTTGGCTTTTCTAACTGCCTGTGTATAATGATTTCTAGCTTCCCTGAACAGCTGCATATCACGGGGGCTGTTCGATGCTAATGCAGAACGCCATAGGATGTTTTTGTGTTGGTTAAGGGCAGTCAGGTCTGGGGAGAACCAAGGGCTATATCTGTTCCTGGTTCTAAATTTCTTGAATGGGGCATGTTTATTTAAGATGGTTAGGAAGGCATTTTTAAAAAATATCCAGGCATCCTCTACTGACGGGATGAGATCAATATCCTTCCAGGATACCCCGGCCAGGTCGATTAGAAAGGCCTGCTCGCAGAAGTGTTTCAGGGAGCGTTTTACAGTGATGAGTGGAGGTCGTTTGACCGCTGACCCATTACGGATGCAGGCAATGAGGCAGTGATCGCTGAGATCTTGGTTGAAGACAGCAGAGGTGTATTTAGAGGGGAAGTTGGTTAGGATGATATCTATGAGGGTGCCCGTGTTTAAGGTTTTGGGGAGGTACCTGGTAGGTTCATTGATTATTTGTGTGAGATTGAGGGCATCAAGTTTAGATTGTAGGATGGCTGGGGTGTTAAGCATGTTCCAGTTTAGGTCGCCTAGCAGCACGAACTCTGAAGATAGATGGGGGGCAATCAGTTCACATATGGTGTCCAGAGCACAGCTGGGGGCAGAGGGTGGTCTATAGCAGGCGGCAACGGTGAGAGACTTGTTTTTAGAGAGGTGGATTTTTAAAAGTAGAAGTTCAAATTGTTTGGGTACAGACCTGGATAGTAGGACAGAACTCTGCAGGCTATCTTTGCAGTAGATTGCAACACCGCCCCCTTTGGCAGTTCTATCTTGTCTGAAAATGTTGTAGTTTGGAATTAAAACTTCAGAATTTTTGGTGGTCTTCCTAAGCCAGGATTCAGACACAGCTAGAACATCCGGGTTGGCAGAGTGTGCTAAAGCAGTGAATAGAACAAACTTAGGGAGGAGGCTTCTAATGTTAACATGCATGAAACCAAGGCTATTACGGTTACAGAAGTCGTCAAAAGAGAGCGCCTGGGGAATAGGAGTGGAGCTAGGCACTGCAGGGCCTGGATTCACCTCTACATCGCCAGAGGAACATAGGAGGAGTAGAATAAGGGTACGGCTAAAAGCTATGAGAATTGGTCGTCTAGAACGTCTGGAACATAGAGTAAAAGGAGGTTTCTGGGGGCGATAAAATAGCATCAAGGTATAATGTACAGACAAATGTATGGCAGGATGTGAATACAGTGGAGGTAAACCTAGGTATTGAGTGATGAAGAGAGAGATATTGTCTCTAGAAACATCGTTGAAACCAGGAGATGTCATTGCATGTGTGGGTGGTGGAACTAATAGGTTGGATAAGGTATAGTGAGCAGGACTAGAGGCTCTACAGTGAAATAAGCCAATAAACACTAACCAGAACAGAAATGGACAAGACATATTGACATTAAGGATAGGCATGCTTAGTCGAGTGATCAAAAGGGTCCGGTGAGTGGAGAGGTTGGTTGGTGATTTAGACAGCTAGCCAGGGCATCGGTAGCAAGCTAGCATAGGATGGAGGTCTGTTAGCCACCCCTTACGTTCCGTCAGTAGATTAGTGGGGTTCCGTGTGGTAGAGGGGATTAATCCAAATCACACAAACAACAAAAATAAAAACAATAGATATAGTTATAGAGGCCCAAGAAGAAAATATAATAATAATAATTTAAAAAATAATTTAAAAAAATAATAATAAAAAAATTGTCCGATTGTCTATTCAGATAGCAGCCGGTAAGACAGCTAACGGTTAGCAGGCCGCAGATGGGCGTTCAGGTAACGTCGCGACGGAGGAGCCGGCCGAATAACTCCTTCGGGTAGATAACGTCGGCAGTCCAGTTGTGAAGGCCCGGTGGGGCTCCGCGAAGGCACTAAAACGGGTCCGGATAGGTGACTGCAGCCCAGGTGTGATTGATGGAACTCAGGAGTGATTGACGGAGCTTGCTAGCTCCGATGGTCACACGGATAGCAGCTAGCTAGCTGTGAGATCCGGGTATGAATGTCCAGGGACATGGAGAGAAAAATTGGTCCGGTATGTTCCGTTCCGAGCCGCGCTGCGCCGTACAGAACTGGCGATAGATTTTCGAGCTAAAGGATAGCTGATGACCACAAAACGATTTGCCAGTAAAGGAGCTAACTAGCTTCTGAACTAGCTTCTGGATTAGCTTCTGGCTAGTTTCAGGCTAGCTTCTTGGAGTTTCTGGCTAGCTTCTTGGAGGATTACAGATCTGAGGTAAATAATACTTTTTTATAAATATACATTGGTGAGGCGGGTTGCAGGAGAGTGTTTTGAAGATGAGTTGATGGAAAATAAAAATAAAATGTATGTGAAAAAGTTGTAAATATATATATATACAGGACACGACAAGACGAGGACAAAAGACGTCTGAACTGCTATGCCACCTTGGAGACTTGGAGATTTATTATTATCTATATGACTGACTGTATTTATTATTATCTATATGGCTGACTGTATTTATTATTCCTCTATATTGCTGACTGTATTTATTATTCCTCTATATGACTGACTGTATTTATTATTATCTATATGACTGACTGTATTTATTATTATCTATATGGCTGACTGTATTTATTATTCCTCTATATGGCTGACTGTATTTATTATTATCTATATGACTGACTGTATTTATTATTATCTATATGGCTGACTGTATTTATTATTCCACTATATGACTGACTGTATTTATTATTCCTCTATATGGCTGACTGTATTTATTATCTATATGGCTGACTGTATTTATTATTCCTCTATATGGCTGACTGTATTTATTATTCCTCTATATTGCTGACTGTATTTATTATTATCTATATGGCTGACTGTATTTATTATTATCTATATGACTGACTGTATTTATTATTATCTATATGGCTGACTGTATTTATTATTCCTCTATATTGCTGACTGTATTTATTATTCCTCTATATGACTGACTGTATTTATTATTATCTATATGACTGACTGTATTTATTATTATCTATATGGCTGACTGTATTTATTATTCCTCTATATGGCTGACTGTATTTATTATTATCTATATGGCTGACTGTATTTATTATTCCTCTATATGACTGACTGTATTTATTATTATCTATATGGCTGACTGTATTTATTATTCCTCTATATGGCTGACTGTATTTATTATTCCTCTATATGGCTGACTGTATTTATTATTATCTATATGGCTGACTGTATTTATTATTATCTATATGACTGACTGTATTTATTATTATCTATATGGCTGACTGTATTTATTATTATCTATATGGCTGACTGTATTTATTATTCCTCTATATGGCTGACTGTATTTATTATTATATATATGGCTGACTGTATTTATTATTATCTATATGGCTGACTGTATTTATTATTATCTATATGGCTGACTGTATTTATTATTCCTCTATATGGCTGACTGTATTTATTATTATCTATATGGCTGACTGTATTTATTATTATCTATATGACTGACTGTATTTATTATTCCTCTATATGGCTGACTGTATTTATTAGTCCTCTATATGGCTGACTGTATTTATTATTCCTCTATATGGCTGACTGTATTTATTATTCCTCTACATGGCTGACTGTATTTATTATTCCTCTATATGGCTGACTGTATTTATTATTATCTATATGGCTGACTGTATTTATTATTCCTCTATATGGCTGACTGTATTTATTATTATCTATATGGCTGACTGTATTTATTATTATCTATATGGCTGACTGTATTTATTAGTCCTCTATATGGCTGACTGTATTTATTATTCCTCTATATGGCTGACTGTATTTATTATTCCTCTACATGGCTGACTGTATTTATTATTCCTCTACATGGCTGACTGTATTTATTAGTCCTCTATATGGCTGACTGTATTTATTATTCCTCTATATGGCTGACTGTATTTATTATTCCTCTACATGGCTGACTGTATTTATTATTCCTCTATATGGCTGACTGTATTTATTATTCCTCTACATGGCTGACTGTATTTATTATTCCTCTATATGGCTGACTGTATTTATTATTCCTCTACATGGCTGACTGTATTTATTATTCCTCTATATGGCTGACTGTATTTATTATTCCTCTATATGGCTGACTGTATTTATTATCCTCTATATGGCTGACTGTATTTATTATTATCTATATGGCTGACTGTATTTATTATTCCTCTATATGGCTGACTGTATTTATTATTATCTATATGGCTGACTGTATTTATTATTATCTATATGACTGACTGTATTTATTATTCCTCTATATGGCTGACTGTATTTATTAGTCCTCTATATGGCTGACTGTATTTATTATTCCTCTATATGGCTGACTGTATTTATTATTCCTCTACATGGCTGACTGTATTTATTATTCCTCTACATGGCTGACTGTATTTATTATTCCTCTATATGGCTGACTGTATTTATTATTCCTATATATGGCTGACTGTATTTATTATTATCTATATGGCTGACTGTATTTATTATCTATATGGCTGACTGTATTTATTATTATCTATATTGCTGACTGTATTTATTATTCCACTATATGGCCGACTGTATTTATTATTATCTATATGGCTGACTGTATTTATTATTCCTCTATATTGCTGACTGTATTTATTATTATCTATATGGCTGACTGTATTTATTATTATCTATATGGCTGACTGTATTTATTATTATCTATATGGCTGACTGTATTTATTATTATCTATATGGCTGACTGTATTTATTATTCCTCTATATGGCTGACTGTATTTATTATTCCTCTATATGGCTGACTGTATTTATTATTCCTCTATATGGCTGACTGTATTTATTATTATCTATATGGCTGACTGTATTTATTATTATCTATATGACTGACTGTATTTATTATTATCTATATGACTGACTGTATTTATTATTCCTCTATATGACTGACTGTATTTATTATTATCTATATGGCTGACTGTATTTATTATTATCTATATGGCTGACTGTATTTATTATTATCTATATGGCTGACTGTATTTATTATTATCTATATGGCTGACTGTATTTATTATTCCTCTATATGACTGACTGTATTTATTATTCCTCTATATGGCTGACTGTATTTATTATTATCTATATGGCTGACTGTATTTATTATTATCTATATGGCTGACTGTATTTATTATTGTCTATATGACTGACTGTATTTATTATTATCTATATGGCTGACTGTATTTATTATTATCTATATGACTGACTGTATTTATTATTATCTATATGGCTGACTGTATTTATTATTCCTCTATATGGCTGACTGTATTTATTATTATCTATATGACTGACTGTATTTATTATTATCTATATGGCTGACTGTATTTATTATTCCACTATATGACTGACTGTATTTATTATTCCTCTATATGGCTGACTGTATTTATTATCTATATGGCTGACTGTATTTATTATCTATATGGCTGACTGTATTTATTATTCCTCTATATTGCTGACTGTATTTATTATTATCTATATGGCTGACTGTATTTATTATTATCTATATGACTGACTGTATTTATTATTATCTATATGGCTGACTGTATTTATTATTCCTCTATATTGCTGACTGTATTTATTATTCCTCTATATGACTGACTGTATTTATTATTATCTATATGACTGACTGTATTTATTATTATCTATATGGCTGACTGTATTTATTATTCCTCTATATGGCTGACTGTATTTATTATTATCTATATGACTGACTGTATTTATTATTCCTCTATATGGCTGACTGTATTTATTATTATCTATATGGCTGACTGTATTTATTATTCCTCTATATGACTGACTGTATTTATTATTATCTATATGGCTGACTGTATTTATTATTCCTCTATATGGCTGACTGTATTTATTATTCCTCTATATGGCTGACTGTATTTATTATTATCTATATGGCTGACTGTATTTATTATTATCTATATGACTGACTGTATTTATTATTATCTATATGGCTGACTGTATTTATTATTATCTATATGGCTGACTGTATTTATTATTATCTATATGGCTGACTGTATTTATTATTCCTCTACATGGCTGACTGTATTTATTATTATCTATATGGCTGACTGTATTTATTATTATCTATATGGCTGACTGTATTTATTATTATCTATATGGCTGACTGTATTTATTATTCCTCTATATGGCTGACTGTATTTATTATTATCTATATGGCTGACTGTATTTATTATTATCTATATGACTGACTGTATTTATTATTCCTCTATATGGCTGACTGTATTTATTAGTCCTCTATATGGCTGACTGTATTTATTATTCCTCTATATGGCTGACTGTATTTATTATTCCTCTACATGGCTGACTGTATTTATTATTCCTCTATATGGCTGACTGTATTTATTATTATCTATATGGCTGACTGTATTTATTATTCCTCTATATGGCTGACTGTATTTATTATTATCTATATGGCTGACTGTATTTATTATTATCTATATGGCTGACTGTATTTATTAGTCCTCTATATGGCTGACTGTATTTATTATTCCTCTATATGGCTGACTGTATTTATTATTCCTCTACATGGCTGACTGTATTTATTATTCCTCTACATGGCTGACTGTATTTATTAGTCCTCTATATGGCTGACTGTATTTATTATTCCTCTATATGGCTGACTGTATTTATTATTCCTCTACATGGCTGACTGTATTTATTATTCCTCTATATGGCTGACTGTATTTATTATTCCTCTACATGGCTGACTGTATTTATTATTCCTCTATATGGCTGACTGTATTTATTATTCCTCTACATGGCTGACTGTATTTATTATTCCTCTATATGGCTGACTGTATTTATTATTCCTCTATATGGCTGACTGTATTTATTATTCCTCTATATGGCTGACTGTATTTATTATTATCTATATGGCTGACTGTATTTATTATTCCTCTATATGGCTGACTGTATTTATTATTATCTATATGGCTGACTGTATTTATTATTATCTATATGACTGACTGTATTTATTATTCCTCTATATGGCTGACTGTATTTATTAGTCCTCTATATGGCTGACTGTATTTATTATTCCTCTATATGGCTGACTGTATTTATTATTCCTCTACATGGCTGACTGTATTTATTATTCCTCTACATGGCTGACTGTATTTATTATTCCTCTATATGGCTGACTGTATTTATTATTCCTATATATGGCTGACTGTATTTATTATTATCTATAAGGCTGACTGTATTTATTATCTATATGGATGACTGTATTTATTATTATCTATATTGCTAACTGTATTTATTATTCCACTATATGGCCGACTGTATTTATTATTATCTATATGGCTGACTGTATTTATTATTCCTCTATATTGCTGACTGTATTTATTATTATCTATATGGCTGACTGTATTTATTATTATCTATATGGCTGACTGTATTTATTATTATCTATATGGCTGACTGTATTTATTATTATCTATATGGCTGACTGTATTTATTATTATCTATATTGCTGACTGTATTTATTATTCCTCTATATGGCTGACTGTATTTATTATTATCTATATGGCTGACTGTATTTATTATTATCTATATGGCTGACTGTATTTATTATTATCTATATGGCTGACTGTATTTATTATTCCTCTATATGGCTGACTGTATTTATTATTATCTATATGGCTGACTGTATTTATTATTATCTATATGGCTGACTGTATTTATTATTCCTCTATATGGCTGACTGTATTTATTATTATCTATATGACTGACTGTATTTATTATTCCTCTATATGGCTGACTGTATTTATTATTATCTATATGGCTGACTGTATTTATTATTCCTCTATATGGCTGACTGTATTTATTATTATCTATATGGCTGACTGTATTTATTATTATCTATATGACTGACTGTATTTATTATTCCTCTATATGGCTGACTGTATTTATTATTATCTATATGGCTGACTGTATTTATTATTATCTATATGGCTGACTGTATTTATTATTCCTCTATATGACTGACTGTATTTATTATTATCTATATGGATGACTGTATTTATTATTATCTATATGGCTGACTGTATTTATTATTCCTCTATATGACTGACTGTATTTATTATTATCTATATGGATGACTGTATTTATTATTATCTATATGGCTGACTGTATTTATTATTCCTCTATATGGCTGACTGTATTTATTATTCCTCTATATGGCTGACTGTATTTATTATTATCTATATGACTGACTGTATTTATTATTCCTCTATATGGCTGACTGTATTTATTATTCCTCTATATGGCTGACTGTATTTATTATTCCTCTATATGGCTGACTGTATTTATTATTATCTATATGGCTGACTGTATTTATTATTATCTATATGGCTGACTGTATTATTATTATCTATATGACTGACTGTATTTATTATTCCTCTATATGGCTGACTGTATTTATTATTATCTATATGGCTGACTGTATTTATTATTATCTATATGGCTGACTGTATTTATTATTCCTCTATATGGCTGACTGTATTTATTATTCCTCTATATGGCTGACTGTATTTATTATTCCTCTACATGGCTGACTGTATTTATTATTCCTCTATATGGCTGACTGTATTTATTATTCCTCTATATGGCTGACTGTATTTATTATTATCTATATGGCTGACTGTATTTATTATTATCTATACGGCTGACTGTATTTATTATTATCTATATGGCTGACTGTATTTATTATTATCTATATGACTGACTGTATTTATTATTCCTCTATATGGCTGACTGTATTTATTATTATCTATATGACTGACTGTATTTATTATTATCTATATGGCTGACTGTATTTATTATTATCTATATGGCTGACTGTATTTATTAGTCCTCTATATGGCTGACTGTATTTATTATTATCTATATGGCTGACTGTATTTATTATTATCTATATGGCTGACTGTATTTATTATTATCTATATGGCTGACTGTATTTATTATTATCTATATGGCTGACTGTATTTATTATTCCTCTATATGGCTGACTGTATTTATTATTCCTCTACATGGCTGACTGTATTTATTATTCCTCTATATGGCTGACTGTATTTATTATTCCTCTATATGGCTGACTGTATTTATTATTATCTATATGGCTGACTGTATTTATTATTATCTATATGGCTGACTGTATTTATTATTATCTATATGACTGACTGTATTTATTATTATCTATATGACTGACTGTATTTATTATTCCTCTATATGGCTGACTGTATTTATTATTATCTATATGGCTGACTGTATTTATTATTCCTCTATATGGCTGACTGTATTTATTATTATCTATATGGCTGACTGTATTTATTATTATCTATATGGCTGACTGTATTTATTATTATCTATATGGCTGACTGTATTTATTATTATCTATATGGCTGACTGTATTTATTATTATCTATATGGCTGACTGTATTTATTATTATCTATATGGCTGACTGTATTTATTATTATCTATATGGCTGACTGTATTTATTATTCCTCTATATGGCTGACTGTATTTATTATTCCTCTATATTGCTGACTGTATTTATTATTATCTATATGGCTGACTGTATTTATTATTATCTATATGACTGACTGTATTTATTATTATCTATATGACTGACTGTATTTATTATTCCTCTATATTGCTGACTGTATTTATTATTATCTATATGACTGACTGTATTTATTATTCCTCTATATGGCTGACTGTATTTATTAGTCCTCTATATGGCTGACTGTATTTATTATTCCTCTATATGGCTGACTGTATTTATTATTATCTATATGGCTGACTGTATTTATTATTATCTATATGGCTGACTGTATTTATTATTATCTATATTGCTGACTGTATTTATTATTATCTATATGGCTGACTGTATTTATTATTATCTATATGGCTGACTGTATTTATTATTATCTATATGGCTGACTGTATTTATTATTATCTATATGGCTGACTGTATTTATTATTCCTCTATATGACTGACTGTATTTATTATTATCTATATGGCTGACTGTATTTATTATTCCTCTATATGGCTGACTGTATTTATTATTATCTATATGGCTGACTGTATTTATTATTATCTATATGGCTGACTGTATTTATTATTCCTCTATATGGCTGACTGTATTTATTATTATCTATATGACTGACTGTATTTATTATTATCTATATGGCTGACTGTATTTATTATTCCTCTATATGGCTGACTGTATTATTATTATCTATATGGCTGACTGTATTTATTATTATCTATATGACTGACTGTATTTATTATTATCTATATGGCTGACTGTATTTATTATTCCACTATATGGCTGACTGTATTTATTATTATCTATATGACTGACTGTATTTATTATTCCTCTATATGGCTGACTGTATTTATTATTCCTCTATATGGCGACTGTATTTATTATTCCTCTATATGGCTGACTGTATTTATTATTATCTATATGGCTGACTGTATTTATTATTATCTATATGGCTGACTGTATTTATTATTATCTATATGGCTGACTGTATTTATTATTATCTATATGGCTGACTGTATTTATTATTCCTCTATATGGCTGACTGTATTTATTATTATCTATATGGCTGACTGTATTTATTATTATCTATATGGCTGACTGTATTTATTAGTCCTCTATATGGCTGACTGTATTTATTATTCCTCTATATGGCTGACTGTATTTATTATTCCTCTATATGGCTGACTGTATTTATTATTATCTATATGGCTGACTGTATTTATTATTATCTATATGACTGACTGTATTTATTATTCCTCTATATGACTGACTGTATTTATTATTCCTCTATATTGCTGACTGTATTTATTATTATCTATATGACTGACTGTATTTATTATTCCTCTATATGGCTGACTGTATTTATTAGTCCTCTATATGGCTGACTGTATTTATTATTCCTCTATATGGCTGACTGTATTTATTATTATCTATATGCCTGACTGTATTTATTATTATCTATATGGCTGACTGTATTTATTATTATCTATATTGCTGACTGTATTTATTATTATCTATATGGCTGACTGTATTTATTATTATCTATATGGCTGACTGTATTTATTATTATCTATATGGCTGACTGTATTTATTATTATCTATATGGCTGACTGTATTTATTATTCCTCTATATGACTGACTGTATTTATTATTATCTATATGGCTGACTGTATTTATTATTCCTCTATATGGCTGACTGTATTTATTATTATCTATATGGCTGACTGTATTTATTATTATCTATATGGCTGACTGTATTTATTATTCCTCTATATGGCTGACTGTATTTATTATTATCTATATGACTGACTGTATTTATTATTATCTATATGGCTGACTGTATTTATTATTCCTCTATATGGCTGACTGTATTTATTATTCCTCTATATGGCTGACTGTATTTATTATTCCTCTATATGGCTGACTGTATTTATTATTCCTCTATATTGCTGACTGTATTTATTATTCCTCTATATGGCTGACTGTATTTATTATTATCTATATGGCTGACTGTATTTATTATTATCTATATGGCTGACTGTATTTATTATTATCTATATGGCTGACTGTATTTATTATCTATATGACTGACTGTATTTATTATTATCTATATGGCTGACTGTATTTATAATTATCTATATGGCTGACTGTATTTATTATCTATATGACTGACTGTATTTATTATTATCTATATGGCTGACTGTATTTATTATTATCTATATGGCTGACTGTATTTATTATCTATATGACTGACTGTATTTATTATTATCTATATGGCTGACTGTATTTATTATTCCACTATATGGCTGACTGTATTTATTATTATCTATATGACTGACTGTATTTATTATTCCTCTATATGGCTGACTGTATTTATTATTCCTCTATATGGCTGACTGTATTTATTATTCCTCTATATGGCTGACTGTATTTATTATTATCTATATGGCTGACTGTATTTATTATTATCTATATGGCTGACTGTATTTATTATTCCTCTATATGGCTGACTGTATTTATTATTATCTATATGGCTGACTGTATTTATTATTATCTATATGGCTGACTGTATTTATTAATCCTCTATATGGCTGACTGTATTTATTATTATCTATATGGCTGACTGTATTTATTATTATCTATATGGCTGACTGTATTTATTATTATCTATATGACTGACTGTATTTATTATTCCTCTATATGGCTGACTGTATTTATTATTCCACTATATGGCTGACTGTATTTATTATTCCTCTATATGGCTGACTGTATTTATTATTATCTATACGACCGACTGTATTTATTATTATCTATATGACTGACTGTATTTATTATTATCTATATGACTGACTGTATTTATTATTCCTCTATATGGCTGACTGTATTTATTATTCCTCTATATGGCTGACTGTATTTATTATTATCTATATGGCTGACTGTATTTATTATTATCTATATGACTGACTGTATTTATTATTCCTCTATATGGCTGACTGTATTTATTAGTCCTCTATATGGCTGACTGTATTTATTATTCCTCTATATGGCTGACTGTATTTACCTCAACACACAATGTAACACTACCTCATCACACAATGTAACACTACCTCATCACACAATGTAACACTACCTCATCACACAATGTAACACTACCTCATCACACAATGTAACACTACCTCATCACACAATGTAACACTACCTCAACACACAATGTAACACAAACCTCATCACACAAATGTAACACTTCCTCATCACACAATGTAACACTACCTTATCACATGATGTAACACTTCCTTTATGAGAAAAGATTACAGTCAGAGTGCAGTTTAACTGCAGCATGCTGCAAAAACATCACCTACGACTGCAGTTAATGCACTTTTACCTCAGTACCGAAACGTCAATCTTTTTAGTAAAGGTAGGTACCTCAGCACCTGCTATAGAACGGAGTTGGTCACCAGTTTGGTCAATAACAGTTCTACCCTCAGGGTTCCAGTCTCAATCTCTGCACCAATAACATAGCTACGCTCAGGGTTCTAGGCTCTATCTCTGCACCAATAACAGAACTACCCTCAGGGTTCTAGGCTCTATCTCTGCACCAATAACACAATTACACTCAGGGTTCTAGGCTCTATCTCTGCACCAATGACAGAACTATACTCCACAACGCTGAGTGTTTCAGACTGTTAGATAGGAGGTATAGAGAAGCCATTTTAAATGTCAGTGATTTATGATCTCAGAATAGTTATATGTTTTACAAAATGACAGATATGTCTTTTTGCATTAAAATCTTTTTTTTAAATCTGACCGCTTGTCTTATTCAAACTCGGGTGAAAGTTCACCTCAAAATAAGCCCGTAAACTGAAGACTTTTTAAACAATCTAGTGTATTGGTGTATTTCTTCACATTTAACATGTAATGAAGTTGTCAATCCTGGCACAGCTTGCGTGTCGCTCCTATCCAGCGAGGCGATTCAGAAGTCACTAGGCCACCGCACTGATGTCTGTGTACAGTGCTTTGCCTTTTAACTATGATTAGTACAGTTGTGATGCACAGCCTTTAAAATATGGAGGAAAGCAGCTGACATGCCAGCAGTTGGTGCGATGCAGGCAGGGGAGCACAGGATTGGACGATGAAGTTATCCCAACCTCCAAGTCCTCCGCAGGGTCTTCCAGCCTGTTGTTCCCAGACACACAGTCAGACCCACCGGCCCCAATCAGTGGCTTCAATGGCACCCTATTCCCTATATAGTGGACTACTTTGGACCAGAGGCCTGTGGGTTTTGGCCATTTGGGGTACAGGCAGAAATTTAGAAGGGGGAGCAGGGTGGTGTAATCTGGTGCTATCTACCATCTCAGTGCAGGAAGGTCTGGCACATTGATGTGTGCCTCTCCATCTCTCCTCAGGAAGCGCTGCTGAGAGTCTCTTTTTGAACTCCTGGTCTGCTTCAGGAGCTGCTTCAAACCCTGACAGTTTAACAGCTGTGTGGAGCTACGCCGGGATGAAAGGCTTGTAGTGTATTACTTACACTATAGAGCGATATTAACACTGAAGAGTATATACTGTAGATTACACTATATAGTGATATTAACACTGGAGAGTATATACTGTAGATTACACTATAGAGTGATATTAACACTATAGAGTGATATTAACACTGGAGAGTATATACTGTAGATTACACTATAGAGCGATATTAACACTGGAGAGTATATACTGTAGATTACACTATATAGTGATATTAACACTGGAGAGTATATACTGTAGATTACACTATAGAGTGATATTAACACTATAGAGTGATATTAACACTGGAGAGTATATACTGTAGTTTACACTATATAGTGATATTAACACTGGAGAGTATATACTGTAGTTTACACTATAGAGTGATATTAACACTGGAGAGTGATATTAACACTGTAGAGTGATATTAACACTATAGAGTGATATTAACACTATAGAGTGATATTAACACTGAAGGGTATATACTGTAGTTTACACTATATAGTGATATTAACACTGGAGAGTATATACTGTAGTTTACACTATAGAGTGATATTAACACTGGAGAGTATATACTGTAGATTACACTATAGAGTGATATTAACACTGGAGAGTATATACTGTAGTTTACACTATAGAGTGATATTAACACTGAAGGGTATATACTGTAGTTTACACTATAGAGTGATATTAACACTGGAGAGTATATACTGTAGTTTACACTATAGAGTGATATTAACACTGAAGGGTATATACTGTAGATTACACTACAGAGTGATATTAACACTGGAGGGTATATACTGTAGTTTACACTATAGGGCGATTCTTACACCATAAGGTGAGTATTTATGAGGGCTCTTGTGTAGCAGGCAGAGGTGTCTGCGGGGGTGTTAATTGGCAGGACTCAGTAGAGCCGTAGACCGGCCTTCATAATTCTCACACAGGCGGTGGCAGCGTAGAAAACCAAACGCTTATCCAACACCGCGCCAACACTCTCACTCAACCCCCTTCTGTCTCTGGGAAGAAGATAAAGATGCTTTCTGAAACAACGTGTCAATTCTACAGCCTGTCCACAATAAAAAGGTTCTCTGCTGCCCACTGGAAGAGCCTATGTCCAAGCCCAGAGCCCAGCTCAGAATTCACATTCTGGGCCTGCTGCAAGAGCAGTAAGTACCCAGCCCATGTTTCGACCAATGTCATGGGCCTCCTAGGCCTGCCGTTTAGTCAGAGCCCAGGTCCCAGGTCTGCTGTTTAGTAAGAGCCCAGGTCCCAGGTCTGCTGTTTAGTCAGAGCCCAGGTCCCAGGTCTGCTGTTTAGGACGGGCCCAGGTCCCAGGTCTGCTGTTTAGTCAGAGCCCAGGTCCCAGGTCTGCTGTTTAGGAAGGGCCCAGGTCCCAGGTCTGCCGTTTAGTCAGAGCCCAGTTCCCAGGTCTGCTGTTTAGTAAGAGCCCAGGTCCCAGGTCTGCTGTTTAGTCAGAGCCCAGGTCCCAGGTCTGCTGTTTAGTCAGAGCCCAGGTCCCAGGTCTGCCGTTTAGTCAGAGCCCAGGTCCCAGGTCTGCTGTTTAGTAAGAGCCCAGGTCCCAGGTCTGCCATTTAGTAAGAGCCCAGGTCCCAGGTCTGCTGTTTAGGAAGGGCCCAGGTCCCAGGTCTGCTGTTTAGTAAGAGCCCAGGTCCCAGGTCTGCCGTTTAGTAAGAGCCCAGGTCCCAGGCCTGCCATTTAGTCAGAGCCCAGGTCCCAGGTCTGCTGTTTAGGAAGGGCCCAGGTCCCAGGTCTGCCGTTTAGTAAGAGCCCAGGTCCCAGGCCTGCCTTGTAGCAGCTCAGGCCCTGCTGAACCATGGAAGGTAAATAAACACCAGTTGAAACATAGGGACACTACTTCCTCCGCTCAGTTGTGTTTTATCTATTGTGTCACAGAGGACTGTTAGGAGATGCTGGGGAAAAACAGGTAGTAGTTCTAGTAAATCAAATCAAATTTTACTGGTCACATGGTTAGCAGATGTTAATTAGTGTAGCGAAATGCTTGTGCTTCTAGTTCTGACAATGCAGTAATAACCAACCAGTAATCTAACCTAACAATTCCACAACAACTACCTTATACACACAAATCTAAAGGGGTGAATGAGAATATGTACTTATATGTAAACTCAGCAAAAAAAGAAAAGTTTCTTTTTCAGGACCCTGTCTTTCAAAGATAATTAGTAAAAATCCAAATAACTTCACAGATCTTCATTGTAAAGGGTTATAACACTGTTTCCCATGCTTGTTCAATGAAGCATAAGCAATTAATGAACATGCACCTGTGGAACGGTCGTTAAGACACTAACAGCAATTAAGGTCACAGTTATGAAAATGTAGGGCACTAAAGAGGCCTTCCTACTGACACTGAAAAACATCAAAAGAAAGATGCCCAGGGTCCCTGCTCATCTGTGTGAATGTGCCTTAGGCATGCTGCAAGGAGGCATGAGGACTGCAGATGTGGCCAGGGCAATAAATTGCAATGTCCGTACTGTGAGAAGCCTAAGACAGAGCTACAGAGAGATAGGATGGAGAGCTGATCATCCTCGCAGTGGCAGACCACATGTAACAACACATGCACAGGATCGGTACATCCGAACATCACACCTGCGGGACAGGTACAGGATGGCAACAACAACTGCCCGAGTTACACCAGGAACGCACAATCACTCATCAGTGCTCAGACTGTCCGCAATAGGCTAAGAGAGGCTGGACTGAGGGCTTGTAGGCCTGTTGTAAGGCAGGTCCTCACCAGACATCACCGGCAACAACGTCGCCTATGGGCACAAACCCACCGTCGCTGGACCAGACAGGACTGGCAAAAAGTGCTCTTCACTGACGAGTCACGGTTTTGTCTCAACAGGGGTGATGGTCGGATTCGCATTTATCGTCAAAGGAATGAGTGTTACACCGAGGCCTGTACTCTGGAGCGGGATCGATTTGGAGGTGGAGGGTCCGTCATGGTCTGGGGCGGTGTGTCACAGCATCATCTGACTGAGCTTGTTGTCATTGTAGGCAATCTCTACGCTGTGCGTTACAGGGAAGACATCCTCCTCCCTCATGTGGTACCCTTCCTGCAGGCTCATCCTGATATGACCCTCCAGCATGACAAGCCACCAGCCATACAGCTCGTTCTGTGTGTGATTTCCCGCAAGACCGGAATGTCAGTGTTCTGCCATGGCCAGCGACGAGCCCGGATCTCAATCCCATTGAGCACGTCTGGGACCTTAGATCGGAGGGTGAGGGCTAGGGTCATTCCCCCCAGGAATGTCTGGGAACTTGCAGGTGCCTTGGTGGAAGAGTGGGGTAACATCTCACAGCAAGACCAGGCAAATCTGTTGTTGTCCATGAGGAGGAGATGCACTGCAGTACTTAATGCAGCTGGTGGCCACACCAGATACTGACTGTTACTTTGATTTTGACCCCGCTTTGTTCAGCGACACACTATTCCATTTCTGTTAGTCACATGTCTGTGGAACTTGTTCAGTTTATGTCTCAGTTGTTGAATCTCATATTCATACAAATATTTACACATGTTAAGTTTGCTGAAAATAAATGCAGTTGACAGTGAGAGGTTTCTTTTTTTGCTGAGTTTATGTGGATGAGCGATGGCCGAGCGGTGTAGGCAAGGTGCAATAGATGGTATAAAATACAGTATATACATGTGATATGAGCAATGTAAGATTAATGTGGCATTATATGTAAGTGACTAGTGATCCATGTATTAAAGTGGCCTTTGATTGGGTCTCAATGTAGGCAGCAGCCTCTCTGAGTTAGTGGTGGCTGTTTAACAGTCTGATGGCCTTGAGATAGAAGCTGTTTTTCAGTCTCTCTGAGTTAGTGATGGCTGTTTAACAGTCTGATGGCCTTGAGATAGAAGCTGTTTTTCAGTCTCTCTGAGTTAGTGGTGGCTGTTTAACAGTCTGATGGCCTTGAGATAGAAGCTGTTTTTCAGTCTCTCTGAGTTAGTGATGGCTGTTTAACAGTCTGATGGCCTTGAGATAGAAGCTGTTTTTCAGTCTCTCTGTCCCAGCTTTGTTGCACCTGTACTGACCTCGCCTTCTGGATGGTAGCGGGGTGAACAGGTCGTGGCTCGGGTGGTTGATGTCGTTGATTATCTTTTTGGCCTTCCTGTGACATCGGGTGCTGTAGGTGTCCTAAAGGGCAGGCAGTGTGCCCCTGGTGATGTGTTGGGAACACCGTATCACCCTCTGGAGAGCCCTGTGGCTGCGGGTGGTGCAGTTGCCTTAACAGGAGGTGATACAGCCCGACAGGATGCTCGCCATTGTGCATCTGTAAAAGATTCTGAGGGTCTTCGGGGCCAAATATCTTCATCCTCCTCCTAGTAGTAGTAGTTCTATTGACATATGTTACCTCAGTGTGATGATAGGGTTACATAAGCCTAATGAAGACTTACGTAGGCCTTATGACGGATGGGTCGATTCAAGTTTAACCACACACAACCTTACGCTGCAGAATACTCCACTAACTACTACGTTACAGAAGTGAGATCCTCTGGGTTGTTTGGACCAATCTGAGATGAAGCAGAAGAGGACCGGGCCACAAGCCTGTCCCTGAACCCATGCACTCAGCAGATTCTACTCAGACCACACATTGATTTACTGTAAGCACATCCCTTTTAACAATTACTGCATTTGGGATTAAAACTAACCCTCAGCACATAGCAGGATGACAAGCAGCATTTGAGAAAGCTGAAGAATAATGTAGAGATACAGAGAGGAGAGACGAGGAGAGACGAGGAGAGAGACGAGGAGAGATGATGAGAGATGAGGAGAGAGATGAGGAGAGAGATGAGGAGAGATGAGGAGAGACGAGGAGAGACGAGAAGAGATGAGGAGAGATGAGGAGAGAGACGAGGAGAGACGAGAGACGAGAAGAGATGTGGAGAGATGAGGAGAGAGATGAGGAGAGAGACGAGGAGAGAGACGAGGAGAGAGATGAGGAGAGATGAGGAGAGAGATGAGGAGAGACGAGGAGAGACGAGGAGAGAGACGAGGAGAGAGACGAGGAAAGAGATGAGGAGAGACGAGGAGAGACGAGGAGAGATGAGGAGAGAGATGAGGAGAGAGATGAGGAGAGAGATGAGGATAGATGAGGTGAGAGATGAGGAGAGATGAGGAGAGAGATGAGGAGAGAGACGAGGAAAGAGATGAGGAAAGAGATGAGGAGAGAGACGAGGAGAGAGACGAAGAGAGAGATGAGGAGAGAGACGAGGAGAGATGAGGAGAGAGATGAGGAGAGAGACGAGGAGAGATGAGGAGAGAGATGAGGAGAGAGACGAGGAGAGATGAGGAGAGAGATGAGGAGAGAGATGAGGATAGATGAGGTGAGAGATGAGGAGATATGAGGAGAGAGACGAGGGGAAACCAGGGAGCTGAGTTTGAAGGGGACCAGCATACAGCTATCAGATGAGGGTCAGCTAGCCACACTGAGCAGAGGAAACAAACACAAAGCCCTGTCCCCTGCATGACTCCCCTGGTCCTGAAAAATCATTGTAAATATTATTTTTCTACGGAGACCCCAGGGGCCCCTCCTGTTCATTGGATTCCCCAGCGAAGGAGAAGGAGACGTGGTGGAACTGCTGCTAGAAGGGTATGACTGCTGCTGGAGGGGGTATGACTGCTGCTAGAAGGGTATGACTGCTGCTTGAGGGGGTATGACTGCTGCTAGAAGGGTATGACTGCTGCTGGAGGGGGTATAACTGCTGCTGGAGGGGGTATAACTGCTGCTAGAAGGGTATGACTGCTGCTGGAGGGGGTTTAACTGCTGCTAGAAGGGTATGACTGCTGCTGGAGGGGGTATAACTGCTGCTAGAAGGGTATGACTGCTGCTGGAGGGGGTATGACTGCTGCTGGAGGGGTTATAACTGCTGCTAGAATGGTATGACTGCTGCTGGAGGGGGTATAACTGCTGCTAGAAGGGTATGACTGCTGCTGGAGGGGGTATGACTGCTGCTGGAGGGGTATGACTGCTGCTGGAGGGGGTATGACTGCTGCTGGAGGGGGTATGACTGCTTCTGGAAGGGGTATGACTGCTGCTAGAGGGGTATGACTGCTGCTGGAGGGGTATGACTGCTGCTGGAGGGGGTATGACTGCTGCTGGAGGGGGTATAACTGCTGCTGGAGGGGTATGACTGCTGCTGGAGGGGTATGACTGCTGCTGGAGGGGGTATAACTGCTGCTGGAGGGGTATGACTGCTGCTGGAGGGGGTATAACTGGTAGAGGTGTTTACAGCTGTCTGTTACTGTGGCCCTCAGACAATGGTAGAGGTGTTTACAGCTGTCTGTTACTGTGGCCCTCAGACAATGGTAGAGGTGTTTACAGCTGTCTGTTACTGTGGCCCTCAGACAATGGTAGAGGTGTTTACAGCTGTCTGTTACTGTGGCCCTCAGACAATGGTAGAGGTGTTTACAGCTGTCTGTTACTGTGGCCCTCAGACAATGGTAGAGGTGTTTACAGCTGTCTGTTACTGTGGCCCTCAGACAATGGTAGAGGTGTTTAAGGCTGTCTGCTACTGTGGCCCTCAGACAATGGTAGAGGTGTTTACAGCTGTCTGTTACTGTGGCCCTCAGACAATGGTAGAGGTGTTTACAGCTGTCTGTTACTGTGGCCCTCAGACAATGGTAGAGGTGTTTACAGCTGTCTGTTACTGTGGCCCTCAGACAATGGTAGAGGTGTTTACAGCTGTCTGTTACTGTGGCCCTCAGACAATGGTAGAGGTGTTTACAGCTGTCTGTTACTGTGGCCCTCAGACAATGGTAGAGGTGTTTACAGCTGTCTGTTACTGTGGCCCTCAGACAATGGTAGAGGTGTTTACAGCTGTCTGTTACTGTGGCCCTCAGACAATGGTAGAGGTGTTTACAGCTGTCTGTTACTGTGGCCCTCAGACAATGGTAGAGGTGTTTACAGCTGTCTGTTACTGTGGCCCTGATGTTACGCTGATGAGGAAATCCACATGGCTCCAAATCAGCTAATTATTTACTGTATTTGACAGCAAACAAATGTGTGCTGTCCAAGTTGACATTGAACAGGCCTTTCTACTCAGACTGCTCAGGATGAAACATGGGCTATGTCACATAAAGATCTTTACTCAGACTGCTCAGGATGAAACATGGGCTATGTCCCATAAAGATCTTTACTCAGACTGCTCAGGATGAAACATGGGCTATGTCACATAAATATATTTTCCGTGTGCCTCTTGTTTCCATCCTTCAACCTCTACTTTACTGTGTTAGAAGTCTCATATATTTGACCTGCATATCAGCTTCACTATTGATCAGGCCTTTCTTACAAACACCTCTGGACGATGTTGGTTTTCCACAGATGTGTGGGGCGAGTTCCGTTATTTGAGCCACAAAGGAAGGTATTTCTAAACATTTGAACCCCCATAGCATTCCCAGAGGAATAGGACTGAAAATGCAAATGAAATATACAAGCATTTTGAGAGATGCATTTGACCTGAACTCTCTCACGTTCCACGTCCAACAGTGAATGCATTTGACCTGAACTCTCTCACGTTCCACGTCCAACAGTGAATGCATTTGACCTGAACTCTCTCACGTTCCACGTCCAACAGTGAAGGCATTTGACCTGAACTCTCTCATGTTCCACCTCCAACAGTGAAGGCATTTGTTCTGTGTTTCTCTGGTGGCTTGGAACATTTCCCGCTTCCGTTATGAACTCTGTTACTAACTGATGAATCACAGCAATGACTTAGCTAATCGCTTGCTGCTGAAACACTTTCTGTGAGCTGACAACAGTCGGATACTAACCACGTGCTGAAAGACTTTAAAGTGCAAAGTGTTTTGTTGTCAAATGTTTATCTTTCACCGAGGGAAACGGATGAATAGACGCCTCATAGCAACCTTATTTCACAGATGGTTGAAAGACAAGGGTTGGCTGTCTGTTTGGGAATTTTACTCATTATATTTTTCATGACAATGAACTATAGTTATAAACATGTAATAGTCATTCAGGTCGTTGAGAAACAGTTGATTTAGGACACCTTTACGTTGCTGTGGAGACCTTTTTCAATGGCAAGAAGTGACCTAATCTTTGGTGATGAAAACATAGACCTACTCTCTGGTGATGAAAACATAGACCTACTCTCTGGGGATGACAACATAGACCTACTCTCTGGTGGTGAAAACATAGACCTACTCTCTGGGGATGACAACATAGACCTAATCATTGGTGATGAAAACATAGACCTAATCTTTGGTGATAAAAACATAGACCTACTCTCTGGGGATGAAAACATAGACCTACTCTCTGGGGATGACAACATAGACCTACTCTCTGGTGATGAAAACATAGACCTACTCTCTGGTGATGAAAACATAGACCGACTCTCTGGGGATGAAAACATAGACCGACTCTCTGGGGATGAAAACATAGACCTAATCTCTGGTGATGAAAACATAGACCGACTCTCTGGGGATGACAACATAGACCTAATCTCTGGTGATGAAAACGTAGACATACTCTCCGAGAGATTAAAGGCAACTTACTAGCATTAAACATGCCTTTAATTAGAAGACTGTTGTTTATAATGTCCTCTGATGAACAGGGATTTTAATGAGAAGACTGTTGTTTATAATGTCCTCTGGTGAACAGGGATTTTAATGAGAAGACTGTTGTTTATAATGTCATCTGATGAACAGGGATTTTAATGAGAAGACTGTTGTTTATAATGTCCTCTGATGAACAGGGTCAGATTCTTATTATCAATGTTATATTACTTACTGCCCTGAGTTATTATGTCATATTGTAATGTGTGTGGAGGAAGGGATCAGGTTTAAAAGTGGAACACGTACTTTGACAGAACTATGGGGCTGTTGTTATTAGGTGGCGTTAGGTCACCACAGTAGAAAGACCTAATATCATAAAGTATTCAAGTGTGTCAACACTTAAAGTTCCCTCGGTCTGGAACAGCCTGCTGTCTAAACAATGAGGACGTTGTTATTTTCAGAAACCTGTTGACACTAGTTGTTGAAGACCATATTATATCCCAAACAGCTGTTTCTCCACGTTTATGGGGGTGAAAAGTCATGTCTAAGTCTCCATAAAATAATGATTACATTTTTTTGTGACCCGCCACAAAATGCAAAGAATTAGCTAAAGAATTAGCAAGTCCTCTGCCTGTTGACTAGCAGAGGACAGAGGGTGAGCAGTACCTAGTAAATGTTGTGGATCTTAATGTTTTTCCTCATAATCCTGGACTATCGGACCACCATTTTATTACGTTTGCAATTGCAACAAATAATCTGCTCAGACCCCAACCAAGGAACATCAAAAGTCGTGCTATAAATTCACAGACTACACAAAGATTCCTTGATGTCCTTCCAGATTCCCTCTGTCTACCCAAGGACGCCAGAGGACAAAAATCAGTTAACCACCTAACTGAGGAACTCAATTTAACCTTGCGCAATACCCTAGATGCAGTTGCACCCCTAAAAACTAAAAACATTTCTCATAAGAAACTAGCTCCCTGGTACACAGAAAATTCCCGAGCTCTGAAGCAAGCTTCCAGAAAATTGGAACGGAAATGGCGCCACACCAAACTGGAAGTCTTCCGACTAGCTTGGAAAGACAGTACCGTGCAGTACCGTAGAGCCCTTACTGCTGCTCGATCATCCTATTTTTCTAACTTAATTGAGGAAAATAAGAACAATCCAAAATTCCTTTTTGATACTGTCGCAAAGCTAACTAAAAAGCAGCATTCCCAAATTCATGAACTTCTTTGAGGAAAAGATTATGATTATTAGAAAGCAAATTACGGACTCCTCTTTAAATCTGCGTATTCCTTCAAAGCTCAGTTGTCCTGAGTCTGCACAACTCTCCCAGGACCTAGGATCAAGAGAGACGCTCAAGTGTTTTAGTAATATATCTCTTGACACAATGATGAAAATAATCATGGCCTCTAAACCTTCAAGCTGCATACTGGATCCTATTCCAACTAAACTACTGAAAGAGCTGCTTCCTGTGCTTGGCCCTCCTATGTTGAACATAATAAACGGCTCTCTATCCACCGGATGTGTACCAAACTCACTAAAAGTGGCAGTAATAAAGCCTCTCTTGAAAAAGCCAAACCTTGATCCAGAAAATATAAAAAACTATCGGCCTATATCGAATCTTCCATTCCTCTCAACATTTTTAGAAAAGGCTGTTGCGCAGCAACTTACTGCCTTCCTGAAGACAAACAATGTATACGAAATGCTTCAGTCTGGTTTTAGACCCCATCATAGCACTGAGACGGCACTTGTGAAGGTGGTAAATGACATTTTAATGGCATCGGACCGAGGCTCTGCATCTGTCCTCGTGCTCCTAGACCTTAGTGCTGCTTTTGATACCATCGATCACCACATTCTTTTGGAGAGATTAGAAACCCAAATTGGTCTACATGGACAAGTTCTGGCCTGGTTTAGATCTTATCTGTCGGAAAGATATCAGTTTGTCTCTGTGAATGGTTTGTCCTCTGACAAATCAACTGTAAATTTCGGTGTTCCTCAAGGTTCCATTATAGGACCATTATTGTTTTCACTATATATTTTACCTCTTGGGGATGTTATTCGAAAACATAATGTTAACTTTCACTGCTATGCGGATGAATGAAACATGGTGAAGACCCAAAATTGCCCTTGCTAGAAGCATGTGTTTCAGACATAAGGAAGTGGATGGCTGCAAACTTTCTACTTTTAAACTCGGACAAACAGAGATGCTTGTTGCCCCCGGTGATGCGTTGTGCAGACCTCACTACCCTCTGGAGAGCCTTACGGTTGAGGGCGGAGCAGTTGCCGTACCAGGCGGTGATACAGCCCGCCAGGATGCTTTCGATTGTGCATCTGTAGATCTCTATCTTCTGTTGAATCTGACAATTAATCTTAATGGTTGTAAAGTCGTCTCAAATAAAACTGTGAAGGACCTCGGCGTTACTCTGGACCCTGATCTCTCTTTTGACGAACATATCAAGACCATTTCAAGGGCAGCTTTTTTCCATCTACGTAACATTGCAAAAATCTGAAACTTTCTGTCCAAAAATGATGCAGAAAAATTAATCCATGCTTTTGTCAAATCAAATCAAATTTTATTTGTCACATACACATGGTTAGCAGATGTTAATGCGAGTGTAGCGAAATGCTTGTGCTTCTAGTTCCGACAATGCAGTAATAACCAACAAGTAATCTAACAAACAATTCCAAAACTACTGTCTTATACACAGTGTAAGGGGATAAGAATATGTACATAAGGATATATGAATGAGTGATGGTACAGAGCAGCATAGGCAAGATACAGTAGATGGTATCGAGTACAGTATATACATATGAGATGAGTATGTAAACAAAGTGGCATAGTTAAATTGGCTAGTGATACATGTATTACATAAGGATGCAGTCGATGATATAGAGTACAGTATATACGTATGCATATGAGATGAATAATGTAGGGTAAGTAACATTATATAAGGTAGCATTGTTTAAAGTGGTTAGTGATATATTTACATAATTTCCCATCAATTCCCATTATTAAAGTGGCTGGAGTTGAGTCAGTGTCAGTGTCAGTGTGTTGGCAGCAGCCACTCAATGTTAGTGGTGGCTGTTTAACAGTCTGATGGCCTTGAGATAGAAGCTGTTTTTCAGTCTCTCGGTCCCAGCTTTGATGCACCTGTACTGACCTCGCCTTCTGGATGATAGCGGGGTGAACAGGCAGTGGCTCGGGTGGTTGATGTCCTTGATGATCTTTATGGCCTTCCTGTAACATCGGGTGGTGTAGGTGTCCTGGAGGGCAGGTAGTTTGCCCCCGGTGATGCGTTGTGCAGACCTCACTACCCCCTGGAGAGCCTTACGGTTGAGGGCGGAGCAGTTGCCGTACCAGGCGGTGATACAGCCCGCCAGGATGCTCTCGATTGTGCATCTGTAGAAGTTTGTGAGTGCTTTTGGTGACAAGCCGAATTTCTTCAGCCTCCTGAGGTTGAAGAGGCGCTGCTGCGCCTTCTTCACGATGCTGTCTGTGTGAGTGGACCAATTCAGTTTGTCTGTGATGTGTATGCTGAGGAACTTAAAACTTGCTACCCTCTCCACTACTGTTCCATCGATGTGGATAGGGGGGTGTTCCCTCTGCTGTTTCCTGAAGTCCACAATCATCTCCTTAGTTTTGTTGACGTTGAGTGTGAGGTTATTTTCCTGACACCACACTCCGAGGGCCCTCACCTCCTCCCTGTAGGCCGTCTCGTCGTTGTTGGTAAACAAGCCTACCACTGTTGTGTCGTCCGCAAACTTGATGATTGAGTTGGAGGCGTGCGTGGCCACGCAGTCGTGGGTGAACAGGGAGTACAGGAGAGGGCTCAGAACGCACCCTTGTGGGGCCCCAGTGTTGAGGATCAGCGGGGAGGAGATGTTGTTGCCTACCCTACCCACCTGGGGGCGGCCCGTCAGGAAGTCCAGTACCCAGTTGCACAGGGCGGGGTCGAGACCCAGGGTCTCGAGCTTGATGACGAGCTTGGAGGGTACTATCGTGTTGAATGCCGAGCTGTAGTCGATAAACAGCATTCTCACATAGGTATTCCTCTTGTCCAGATGGGTTAGGGCAGTGTGCAGTGTGGTTGAGATTGCATCGTCTGTGGACCTATTTGGGCGGTAAGCAAATTGGAGTGGGTCTAGGGTGTCAGGTAGGGTGGAGGTGATATGGTCCTTGAATAGTCTCTCAAAGCACATGATGACGGAAGTGAGTGCTATGGGGCGGTAGTCGTTTAGCTCAGTTACCTTAGCTTTCTTGGGAACAGGAACAATGGTGGCCATCTTGAAGCATGTGGAAACGGCAGACTGGTATAGGGATTGATTGAATATGTCTGTAAACACACCGGCCAGCTGGTCTGCGCATGCTCTGAGGGCTCAGCTGGGGATGCCGTCTGGGCCTGCAGCCTTGCGAGGGTTAACACGTTTAAATGTCTTACTCACCTCGGCTGCAGTGAAGGAGAGTCTGCATGTTTTCGTTGCAGGCCGTGTCTGTGGCACTGTATTGTCCTCAAAGCGGGCAAAAAAGTTATTTAGTCTGCCTGGGAGCAAGACATCCTGGTCCGTGACTGGGCTGGATTTCTTCTTGTAGTCCGTGATTGACTGTAGACCCTGCCACATGCCTCTTGTGTCTGAGCCGTTGAATTGAGATTCTACTTTGTCTCTGTACTGACGCTTAGCTTGTTTGATAGCCTTGCGGAGGGAATAGCTGCACTGTTTGTATTCGGTCATGTTACCAGTCACCTTGCCCTGAATAAAAGCAGTGGTTCGCGCTTTCAGTTTCACGCGAATGCTGCCATCAATCCACGGTTTCTGGTTAGGGAATGTTTAAATCGTTGCTATGGGAATGACATCTTCAACGCACGTTCTAATGAACTCGCATACCGAATCAGCGTATTCGTCAATATTGTTATCTGATGCAATACGAAACATATCCCAGTCCACGTGATGGAAGCAGTCTTGGAGTGTGGAGTCAGCTTGGTCGGACCAGCCTCTTGTTTTAGTTTCTGTCTGTAGGCAGGGATCAGCAAAATGGAGTCGTGGTCAGCTTTTCCGAAAGGGGGACGGGGCAGGGCCTTATATGTGTCGCGGAAGTTAGAGTAACAAGGATCCAAGGTTTTTCCACCCCTGGTTGCGCAATCGATATGCTGATAAAATTTAGGGAGTCTTGTTTTCAGATTAGCCTTGTTAAAATCCCCAGCTACAATGAATGCAGCCTCCGGATAAATGGATTCCAGTTTGCAAAGAGTCAAATAAAGTTCGTTCAGAGCCATCGATGTGTCTGCTTGGGGGGGGATATATACGGCTGTGATTATAATCGAAGAGAATTCACTTGGTAGATAATGCGGTCTACATTTGATTGTGAGGAATTCTAAATCAGGTGAACAGAAGGATTTGAGTTCCTGTATGTTTCTTTCATCACACCATGTCTCGTTAGCCATAAGGCATACGCCCCCGCCCCTCTTCTTACCAGAAAGATGTTTGTTTCTGTCGGCGCGATGCGTGGAGAAACCCGCTGGCTGCACCGCCTCCGATAGCGTCTCTCCAGTGAGCCATGTTTCCGTGAAGCAAAGAACGTTACAGTCTCTGATGTCCCTCTGGAATGCTACCCTTGCTCGGATTTCATCAACCTTGTTATCAAGAGACTGGACATTGGCGAGAAGAATGCTAGGGAGTGGTGCACGATGTGCCTGTCTCCGGAGTCTGACCAGAAGACCGTCTCGTTTCCCTCTTTTTCGGAGTCGTTTTTTTGGGTCGCTGCATGGTATCCATTCCGTTGTCCTGTTTGAAAGGCAGAACACAGGATCCGCGTCGCGAAAAACATTCTTGGTCGTACTGATGGTGAGTTGACGCTGATCTTATATTCAGTAGTTCTTCTCGACTGTATGTAATGAAACCTAAGATGACCCTGGGGTACTAATGTAAGAAATAACACATAAAAAAACTAAAAACTGCATAGTTTCCTAGGAACGTGAAGCGAGGCGGCCATCACTGTCGGCGCCGTAGACAATGGTTACACTACTGCAATGCTCTACTTTCCGGCTACCCAGATAAAGCACTAAATAAACTTCAGTTGGTGCTAAATACGGCTGCTAGAATCCTGACTAGAACCAAAAAATTTGATCATATTACTCCAGTGCTAGCCTCTCTACACTGGCTTCCTGTCAAAGCAAGGGCTGATTTCAAGGTTTTACTGCTAACCTACAAAGCATTACATGGGCTTGCTCCTACCTATCTCTCTGATTTGGTCCTGCCGTACATACCTACACGTACGCTACGGTCACATGACGCAGGCCTCCTAATTGTCCCTAGAATTTCTAAGCAAACAGCTGGAGGCAGGGCTTTCTCCTATAGAGCTCCATTTTTATGGAACGGTCTGCCTACCCATGTCAGAGACGCAAACTCGGTCTCAACCTTTAAGTCTTTACTGAAGACTCATCTCTTCAGTGGGTCATATGATTGAGTGTAGTCTGGCCCAGGAGTGGGAAGGTGAACGGAAAGGCTCTGGATCAACGAACCGCCCTTGCTGTCTCTGCCTGGCCGGTTCCCCTCTTTCCACTGGGATTCTCTGCCTCTAACCCTATTACAGGGGCTGAGTCACTGGCTTACTGGGGCTCTCTCATGCCGTCCCTGGAAGGGGTGCGTCACCTGAGTGGGTTGATTCACTGATGTGGTCATCCTGTTTGGGTTGGCGCCCCCCCTTGGGTTGTGCCATGGCGGAGATCTTTGTGGGCTATACTCGGCCCTGTCTCAGGATGGTAAGTTGGTGGTTGAAGATATCCCTCTAGTGGTGTGGGGGCTGTGCTTTGGCAAAGTGGGTGGGGTTATATCCTTCCTGTTTGGCCCTGTCCGGGGTGTCCTCGGATGGGTCCACAGTGTCTCCTGACCCCTCCTGTCTCAGCCTCCAGTATTTATGCTGCAGTAGTTTATGTGTCGGGGGGCTAGGGTCAGTTTGTTATATCTGGAGTACTTCTCCTGTCCTATTCGGTGTCCTGTGTGAATCTAAGTGTGCGTTCTCTAATTCTCTCCTCTCTTTCTTTCTCTCTCTCGGAGGACCTGAGCCCTAGGACCATGCCCCAGGATTACCTGACATGATGACTCCTTGTTGTCCCCAGTCCACCTGGCCGTGCTGCTGCTCCAGTTTCAACTGTTCTGCCTTCTTATTATTCGAACATGCTGGTCATTTATGAACATTTGAACATCTTGGCCATGTTCTGTTATAATCTCCACCCGGCACAGCCAGAAGAGGACTGGCCACCCCACATATGCTCTCTCTAATTCTCTCTTTTTTTCTCTCTCTCGGAGGACCTGAGCCCTAGGACCATGCCCCAGGACTACCTGACATGATGACTCCTTGCTGTCCCCAGTCCATCTGACCGTGCTGCTGCTCCAGTTTCAAAGGTTCTGCCTTATTATTATACGACCATGCTGGTCATTTATGAACATTTGAACATCTTGGCCATGTTCTGTTATAATCTCCACCCGGCACAGCCAGAAGAGGGCTGGCCACCCCACATAGCCTGGTTCCTCTCTAGGTTTCTTCCTAGGTTTTGGCCTTTCTAGGGAGTTTTTCCTAGCCACCGTGCTTCTACACCTGCATTGCTTGCTGTTTGGGGTTTTAGGCTGGGTTTCTGTACAGCACTTTGAGATATCAGCTGATGTACGAAGGGCTATATAAATAAATTTGATTTGATTTGATTTGATTTACCTCCACACAGGACGTCACACTGAAATAATCTGCCTGTTGACTAGCAGAGGACAGAGGGTGAGCAGTTCCTCCACACAGGACGTCACACTGGTTAAGTTGTTGTAAACAAAACAATGAACCTTTATTCAAAAGACAATCTAATTATACAGCTGTCTCACAAACACAAACAGAAGAGCAGATTTCCTCCACGACGTCCCAGAGGTTTGTTCTACTGAGGCTAGAGGCACGGCCTGCCGAAGACTGTCCTCCAGGAGGAAGCCACATGCTTGTTTTGCCCTCAGAGGGAGAGGGAGAGGGAGAGGGAGAGGGAGAGAGGGAGAGGGAGAGGGGGAGGGGGAGAGAAAGAGGTTTAGGTCTGGAGGGGAGCATGCCACAGAGAGAGTTGGCCTAACCAATCTCTGTTGAGGCCTGGAGGAGAGCATGTCACAGAGAGAGCTGGCCTAACCAATCTCTGTTGAGGTCTGGAGGAGAACATGCCACAGAGAGAGCTGCCTAACCAATCTCTGTTGAGGTCTGGAGGAGAACATTTTTTATTATTTTATTTATTTTACCTTTATTTTACCAGGCAAGTCAGTTAAGAACAAATTCTTATTTTCATTGACGGCCTAGGAACAGTGGGTTAACTGCCTGTTCAGGGGCAGAACGACAGATTTGTACCTTGTCAGCTCGGGGGTTTGAACTTGCAACCTTCCGGTTACTAGTCCAACGCTCTAACCACTAGGCTACCCTGCCGCAGAGAGAGCTGGCCTAACCAATCTCTGTTGAGGCCTGGAGGAGAGCATGCCACAGAGAGAGCTGGCCTAACCAATCTCTGTTGAGGTCTGGAGGAGAGCATGCCACAGAGAGAGTTGGCTTAAACCATCTCTGTTGAGGTCTGGAGGAGAACATGCCACAGAGAGAGCTGGCTTAACCAATCTCTGTTGAGGTCTGGAGGAGAGCATGTCACAGAGAGAGCTGGCCTAACCAATCTCTGTTGAGGCCTGGAGGAGAACATGCCACAGAGAGAGCTGGCCTAACCAATCTCTGTTGAGGTCTGGAGGAGAGCATGCCACAGAGAGAGCTGGCTTAACCAATCTCTGTTGATGTCTGGAGGAGAGCATGCCACAGAGAGAGTTGGCTTAACCAATCTCTGTTGAGGTCTGGAGGAGAGCATGCCACAGAGAGAGCTGGCTTAACCAATCTCTGTTGAGGTCTGGAGGAGAGCATGCCACAGAGAGAGCTGGCCTAACCAATCTCTGTTGAGGCCTGGAGGAGAACATGCCAGCATTCTTTTTCCCATCTTAATCTTTTATTTCTGTTGTCCAGTCTGAGATATGTATTATTCTTTACAACTCTGCCTAGAAGGCCAGCATCTCGGAGTCGCCTCTTCACTGTTGACGTTGAGACTGGTGTTTTGCAGGAAATATTAATGAATCTGCCAGTTGAGGACTTGTGAAGCATCTGTTTCTCAAACTAATGTCTGTCTACCAGCAGACATGATCCATCCTCCTACCAGGAGACATGATCCATCCTCCTACCAGGAGACATGATCCATCCTCCTACCAGCAGACATGATCCATCCTCCTACCAGGAGACATGATCCATCCTCCTACCAGGAGACATGATCCATCCTCCTACCAGGAGACATGATCTATCCTCCTACCAGGAGACATGATCCATCCTCCTACCAGGAGACATGATCCATTCCTCCTACCAGGAGACATGATCCATCCTCCTACAAGCAGACATGATCTATCCTCCTACCAGGAGACATGATCCATCATCCTACCAAGCAGACATGTTCTATCCTCCTACCAGCTGTACAGACCCTTGATATCCACATCACTAGAAAATGAGGCACATTTGTGGGTGTTACTATCCCTTTACAGAGCTCATCAAATGCTCACCATCATGTTGATAATCTGGAGTTAAACAGAGCTCATCAATGCTCACCATCATGTTGATAATCTGGAGGTAAACAGAGCTCATCAAATGCTCACCATCATGTTGATATCTGGAGGTAAACAGAGCTCATCAAATGCTCACCATCATGTTGATAATCTGGAGGTAAACAGAGCTCATCAAATGCTCACCATCATGTTGATGATCTGGAGGTAAACAGAGCTCATCAAATGCTCACCATCATGTTGATGATCTGGAGGTAAACAGAGCTCATCAAATGCTCACCATCATGTTGATGATCTGGAGGTAACAGAGCTCATCAAATGCTCACCATCATGTTGATGATCTGGAGGTAAACAGAGCTCATCAAATGCTCACCATCATGTTGATGATCTGGAGGTAAACAGAGCTCATCAAATGCTCACCATCATGTTGATATCTGGAGTAAACAGAGCTCATCAAATGCTCACCATCATGTTGATGATCTGGAGGTAAACATTTCACAGAAACATGTTTTTCACTGGCTAAGATGGCAAAACCTAATTATATGCTGTTCTGTGGAACTGTTTTCCTGAGTCTAACAGGCAGATGTGCACCATATGAAGGTGGTAGGAAGAACAAACACACAACATCTGACAACAGGTAGTCTGTGTAACTCACCATGATGTGGATCAAGGAGCCACAAGACCCAACTGTTAACTATCCTAATGGATAACAGCACACGCCTTCTGTAGGGCCGTCTACTACCTTCAGCATTATGACATTACACATCTCCAAACCTCATAAGACCCAACTGTTAACTATCCTAATGATAACACAACGCCTTCTGTAGGGCCGTCTACTACCTTCAGCATTATGACATTACACATCTCCAAAACCTCATCTCCAACCAAACGTCTGATTACACATGTCCAACAAACACACCACTTCTTAGCTAACCAACACTTACTCCTGATCTGTTTCCATAAGCAATCCCCTCCTGTTGGGTATCATAATAACCTGAATTTCGTTTGTATATATTATAGTATATGATGATGTCATAATATCCTGATGTCTGTTGTATATATAGTATATGATGCTGTCATAATATCCTGATGTCTGTTGTATATATTATAGTATATGATGCTGTCATAATATCCTGATGTCTGTTGTATATATTATAGTATATGATGCGGTCATAATATCCTGATGTCTGTTGTATATATTATAGTAATATGATTGTCATAATATCCTGATGTCTGTTGTATAT
>NW_022263418.1:0-57443 GCF_002021735.2 Oncorhynchus kisutch | reverse complement strand
GCCTTTCAATGTTGTAACTTGCTGAAAACTGTCCACGGTGTTCATCATCTCAACTAGACACAGCACAGCAAAAATTGAAATCCAGAGTGCATCAAACATGATTTAGAGCTTGTTTATGGAAAAGTGCTTATTTCTGCATTTCAATGTTGCAACTTGCTGAAACTGTCCACGGGTTCATTTAATCTCAACTAGACACAGCACAGCAAAAATTGACATCCAGAGTGCATCAAACATGATTTAGAGCTTGTTTATGGAAAAGTGCTTATTTCTGCATTTCAATGTTAACTTGCTGAAAACAGTCTACAGTGTTTTCATAACATCTCAATAACAAACAACAAAAACATTTTTTATCCAGAGTGCTTCAAACATGATTTAGAGCTTGTTTATGGAAAAGTGCTTATTTCTGCATTTCAATGTTGTAACTTGCTGAAAACTGTCACGGTGTTCATTTCATCTCAACTAGACACAGCACAGCAAAAATTTGACATCCAGAGTGCATCAAACATGATTTAGAGCTTGTTTATGGAAAAGTGCTTATTTCTGCATTTCAATGTTGCAACTTGCTGAAAACTATCCACGGTGTTCATTTAATCTCAACTAGACACAGCACAGCAAAATTGGACATCCAGAGTGCATCAAACATGATTTAGAGCTTGTTTATGGAAAAGTGCTTATTTCTGCATTTCAATGTTGCAACTTGCTGAAAACATCCACAGTGTTTTCATAACATCTCGAATATACATAACAAAAAAAATTTTTTATCCAGAGTGCTTCAAACATGATTTAGAGCTTGTTTATGGAAAAGTGCTTATTTCTGCATTTCAATTGTAACTTGCTGCTGAAAACTGTCCACAGCGTTCATTTCATCTCAAACTAGACACAGCACAGCAAAATTGGACATCCAGAGTGCATCAAACATGATTTAGAGCTTGTTTATGGAAAAGTGCTTATTTCTGCATTTCAATGTTGCAACTTGCTGAAAACTATCCACGGTGTTCATTTAATCTCAACTAGACACAGCACAGCAAAAATTGGACATCCAGAGTGCATCAAACATGATTTAGAGCTTGTTTTGGAAAAGTGCTTATTTCTGCATTTCAATGTTGCAACTTGCTGAAAACTGTCCACGGTGTTCATTTTATCTCAACTAGACACAGCACAGCAAAAATTGGACATCCAGAGTGCATCAAACATGATTTAGAGCTTGTTTATGGAAAAGTGCTTATTTCTGCATTTCAATGTTGTAACTTGCTGAAAACAGTCTACAGTGTTTTCATAACATCTCGAATAAACATAACAAAAACATTTTTTATCCAGAGTGCTTCAAACATGATTTAGAGCTTGTTTATGGAAAAGTGCTTATTTCTGCATTTCAATGTTGTAACTTGCTGAAAACTGTCCACGGCGTTCATTTATCTGAATAGACACAGCACAGCAAAAATTGGACATCCAGAGTGCATCAAACATGATTTAGAGCTTGTTTATGGAAAAGTGCTTATTTCTGCATTTCAATGTTGCAACTTGCTGAAAACTGTCACGGTGTTCATTTCATCTCAAATAGACACAGCACAGCAAAATTGGACATCCAGAGTGCATCAAACATGATTTAGAGCTTGTTTATGGAAAAGTGCTTATTTCTGCATTTCAATGTTGAACTTGCTGAAAACAGTCCACAGTTGTTCATACATCTCGAATAAACATAACAAAAAATTTTTTATCCAGAGTGCTTCAAACATGATTTAGAGCTGTTTATGGAAAAGTGCTATTTCTGCATTTCAATGTTGCAACTTGCTGAAAAAATGTCCACGGTGTTCATTTAATCTCAATAGACACAGCACAGCAAAATTGAACATCCAGAGTGCATCAAACATGATTTAGAGCTTGTTTATGGAAAAGTGCTTATTTCTGCATTTCAATGTTGCAACTTGCTGAAAACTGTCCACGTTTCATTTCATCTCAACTAGAACAGCACAGCAAAAATTGGACATCCAGAGTGCATCAAACATGATTTAGAGCTTGTTTATGGAAAAGTGCTTATTTCTGCATTTCAATGTTGTAACTTGCTGAAAACAGTCTACAGGTGTTCATAACATCTCGAATAAATAACAAAAAATTTTTTATCCAGAGTGCATCAAACATGATTTAGAGCTTGTTTATGGAAAAGTGCTTATTTCTGCATTTCAATGTTGCAACTTGCTGAAAACTGTCCACGGTGTTCATTTCATCTCAATAGACACAGCACAGCAAAAATTGGACATCCAGAGTGCATCAAACATGATTTAGAGCTTGTTTATGGAAAAGTGCTTATTTCTGCATTTCAATGTTGCAACTTGCTGAAAACTCCACGGTGTTCATTTCATCTCAATAGACACAACAGCAAAAAATTTTTCATCCAGAGTGCATCAAACATGATTTAGAGCTTGTTTATGGAAAAGTGCTTATTTCTGCATTTCAATGTTGCAACTTGCTGAAAACTATCCACGGTGTTCATTTCATCTCAACTAGACACAGCACAGCAAAAATTGGACATCCAGAGTGCATCAAACATGATTTAGAGCTTGTTTATGGAAAAGTGCTTATTTCTGCATTTCAATGTTGTAACTTGCTGAAAACAGTCTACAGTGTTCATAACATCTCGAATAAACATAACAAAAACATTTTTCATCCAGAGTGCATCAAACATGATTTAGAGCTTGTTTATGGAAAAGTGCTTATTTCTGCATTTCAATGTTGCAACTTGCTGAAAACTGTCCACGGTGTTCATTCATCTCAACTAGACAGCACAGCAAAAATTGGACATCCAGAGTGCATCAAACATGATTTAGAGCTTGTTTATGGAAAAGTGCTTATTTCTGCATTTCAATGTTGCAACTTGCTGAAAACTGTCCACGGTGTTCATTTCATCTCAAACTAGACACAGCACAGCAAAAATTGGACATCCAGAGTGCATCAAACATGATTTAGAGCTTGTTTATGGAAAAGTGCTTATTTCTGCATTTCAATGTTGCAACTTGCTGAAAACTGTCCACGGTGTTCATTTCATCTCAACTAGACACAGCACAGCAAAATTGGACATCCAGAGTGCATCAAACATGATTTAGAGCTTGTTTATGGAAAAGTGCTTATTTCTGCATTTCAATGTTGCAACTTGCTGAAAACTCTACAGTGTTTTCATACATCTCGAATAGACATAACAAAAAATTTTTCATCCAGAGTGCTTCAAACATGATTTAGAGCTTGTTTATGGAAAAGTGCTTATTTCTGCATTTCAATGTTGCAACTTGCTGAAAACTGTCCACGGTGTTCATTTCATCTCAATAGACACAGCACAGCAAAAATTGGACATCCAGAGTGCATCAAACATGATTTAGAGCTTGTTTATGGAAAAGTGCTTATTTCTGCATTTCAATGTTGCAACTTGCTGAAAACTACCACGGTGTTCATTTCATCTCAACTAGACACAGCACAGCAAAAATTGGACATCCAGAGTGCATCAAACATGATTTAGAGCTTGTTTATGGAAAAGTGCTTATTTCTGCATTTCAATGTTGTAACTTGCTGAAAACAGTCTACAGTGTTTTCATAACATCTCGAATAAACATAACAAAAATTTTTATCCAGAGTGCATCAAACATGATTTAGAGCTTGTTTATGGAAAAGTGCTTATTTCTGCATTTCAATGTTGCAACTTGCTGAAAACTATCCACGGTGTTCATTTCATCTCAACTAGACACAGCACAGCAAAAATTGGACATCCAGAGTGCATCAAACATGATTTAGAGCTTGTTTATGGAAAAGTGCTTATTTCTGCATTTCAATGTTGCAACTTGCTGAAAACTGTCCACGGTGTTCATTTCATCTCAACTAGACACAGCACAGCAAAATTGGACATCCAGAGTGCATCAAACATGATTTAGAGCTTGTTTATGGAAAAGTGCTTATTTCTGCATTTCAATGTTGCAACTTGCTGAAAACAGTCTACAGTGTTTTCATAACATCTCGAATAAACATAACAAAAACATTTTTTATCCAGAGTGCTTCAAACATGATTTAGAGCTTGTTTATGGAAAAGTGCTTATTTCTGCATTTCAATGTTGCAACTTGCTGAAAACTGTCCACGGTGTTCATTTCATCTCAACTAGACACAGCACAGCAAAAATTGGACATCCAGAGTGCATCAAACATGATTTAGAGCTTGTTTATGGAAAAGTGCTTATTTCTGCATTTCAATGTTGCAACTTGCTGAAAACTGTCACAGGTGTTCATTTCATCTCAACTAGACACAGCACAGCAAAAATTGGACATCCAGAGTGCATCAAACATGATTTAGAGCTTGTTTATGGAAAAGTGCTTATTTCTGCATTTCAATGTTGCAACTTGCTGAAAACAGTCTACAGTGTTTTCATAACATCTCGAATAAACATAACAAAAAATTTTTATCCAGAGTGCATCAAACATGATTTAGAGCTTGTTTATGGAAAAGTGCTTATTTCTGCATTTCAATGTTGCAACTTGCTGAAAACTGTCCACGGTGTTCATTTCATCTCAAACTAGACACAGCACAGCAAAAATTGGACATCCAGAGTGCATCAAACATGATTTAGAGCTTGTTTATGGAAAAGTGCTTATTTCTGCATTTCAATGTTGCAACTTGCTGAAAACTGTCCACGGTGTTCATTACATCTCAACTAGAACACAAGCAAAATTGGACATCCAGAGTGCATCAAACATGATTTAGAGCTTGTTTATGGAAAAGTGCTTATTTCTGCATTTCAATGTTGCAACTTGCTGAAAACTGTCCACGGTGTTCATTTCATCTCAACTAGACACAGCACAGCAAAAATTGGACATCCAGAGTGCATCAAACATGATTTAGAGCTTGTTTATGGAAAAGTGCCTATTTCTGCATTTCAATGTTGTAACTTGCTGAAAACAGTCTACAGTGTTTTCATAACATCTCGAATAAACATAACAAAAACATTTTTTTATCCAGAGTGCTTCAATCATGATTTAGAGCTTGTTTATGGAAAAGTGCTTATTTCTGCATTTCAGTGTTGCAACTTGCTGAAAACTGTCCACGGCGTTCATTTCATCTCAACTAGACACAGCACAGCAAAAATTGGACATCCAGAGTGCATCAAACATGATTTAGAGCTTGTTTATGGAAAAGTGCTTATTTCTGCATTTCAATGTTGCAACTTGCTGAAAACTATCCACGGTGTTCATTTCATCTCAACTAGACACAGCACAGCAAAAATTGGACATCCAGAGTGCATCAAACATGATTTAGAGCTTGTTTATGGAAAAGTGCTTATTTCTGCATTTCAATGTTGTAACTTGCTGAAAACAGTCTACAGTGTTCATAACATCTCGAATAAACATAACAAAAACATTTTTTATCCAGAGTGCTTCAAACATGATTTAGAGCTTGTTTATGGAAAAGTGCTTATTTCTGCATTTCAATGTTGCAACTTGCTGAAAACTGTCCACGGTGTTCATTTCATCTCAACTAGACACAGCACAGCAAAAATTGGACATCCAGAGTGCATCAAACATGATTTAGAGCTTGTTTATGGAAAAGTGCTTATTTCTGCATTTCAATGTTGCAACTTGCTGAAAACTGTCCACGGTGTTCATTTCATCTCAACTAGACACAGCACAGCAAAAATTGGACATCCAGAGTGCATCAAACATGATTTAGAGCTTGTTTATGGAAAAGTGCTTATTTCTGCATTTCAATGTTGCAACTTGCTGAAAACAGTCTACAGTGTGTTCATAACATCTCGAATACAATAACAAAAACATTTTTTATCCAGAGTGCTTCAAACATGATTTAGAGCTTGTTTATGGAAAAGTGCTTATTTCTGCATTTCAATGTTGCAACTTGCTGAAAACTGTCCACAGTGTTCATTTCATCTCAACTAGACACAGCACAGCAAAAATGAACATCCAGAGTGCATCAAACATGATTTAGAGCTTGTTTATGGAAAAGTGCTTATTTCTGCATTTCAATGTTGCAACTTGCTGAAAACTGTCCACGGTGTTCATTAATCTCAACTAGACACAGCACAGCAAAAAATTGGACATCCAGAGTGCATCAAACATGATTTAGAGCTTGTTTATGGAAAAGTGCTTATTTCTGCATTTCAATGTTGCAACTTGCTGAAAACTATCCACGGTGTTCATTTCATCTCAACTAGACACAGCACAGCAAAAATTGGACATCCAGAGTGCATCAAACATGATTTAGAGCTTGTTTATGGAAAAGTGCTTATTTCTGCATTTCAATGTTGCAACTTGCTGAAAACAGTCCACAGTGTTTTCATAACATCTCGAATAAACATAACAAAAACATTTTTTATCCAGAGTGCTTCAAACATGATTTAGAGCTTGTTTATGGAAAAGTGCTTATTTCTGCATTTCAATGTTGCAACTTGCTGAAAACTGTCCACGGTGTTCATTTCATCTCAACTAGAACAGCACAGCAAAAAATTGGACATCCAGAGTGCATCAAACATGATTTAGAGCTTGTTTATGGAAAAGTGCTTATTTCTGCATTTCAATGTGCAACTTGCTGAAAACTGTCCACGGTGTTCATTTCATCTCAACTAGACACAGCAAGCAAAATTGGACATCCAGAGTGCATCAAACATGATTTAGAGCTTGTTTATGGAAAAGTGCTTATTTCTGCATTTCAATGTTGCAACTTGCTGAAAACTGTCCACGGTGTCATTTCATCTCAACTAGACAGCACAGCAAAATTGGACATCCAGAGTGCATCAAACATGATTTAGAGCTTGTTTATGGAAAAGTGCTTATTTCTGCATTTCAATGTTGTAACTTGCTGAAAACTCTACAGTGTTTTCAAACATCTCGAATAAACATAACAAAACATTTTTTATCCAGAGTGCTTCAAACATGATTTAGAGCTTGTTTATGGAAAAGTGCTTATTTCTGCATTTCAATGTTGCAACTTGCTGAAAACTGTCCACAGCGTTCATTCATCTCAAACTAGACACAGCACAGCAAAAATTGGACATCCAGAGTGCATCAAACATGATTTAGAGCTTGTTTATGGAAAGTGCTTATTTCTGCATTTCAATGTTGCAAATTGCTGAAAACACTGTCCACGGTGTTCATTAATCTCAACTAGACACAGCACAGCAAAAATGGACATCCAGAGTGCATCAAACATGATTTAGAGCTTGTTTATGGAAAAGTGCTTATTTCTGCATTTCAATGTTGCAACTTGCTGAAAACTGTCCACAGTGTTTCATTCATCTCAATAAACAAACAAAAACATTTTGGATCCAGAGTGCATCAAACATGATTTAGAGCTTGTTTATGGAAAAGTGCTTATTTCTGCATTTCAATGTTGCAACTTGCTGAAAACTGTCCACCGTTCATTTCATCTCAACTAGACACAGCACAGCAAAAATTGGACATCCAGAGTGCATCAAACATGATTTAGAGCTTGTTTATGGAAAAGTGCTTATTTCTGCATTTCAATGTTGCAACTTGCTGAAAAAACTATCCACGGTGTTCATTTCATCTCAACTAGACACAGCACAGCAAAATTGGACATCCAGAGTGCATCAAACATGATTTAGAGCTTGTTTATGGAAAAGTGCTTATTTCTGCATTTCAATGTTGCAACTTGCTGAAAAACTGTCCACGGGTTCATTTCATCTCAAACTAGACACAGCACAGCAAAAATTGGACATCCAGAGTGCATCAAACATGATTTAGAGCTTGTTTATGGAAAAGTGCTTATTTCTGCATTTCAATGTTGTAACTTGCTGAAAACAGTCTACAGTGTTTTCATAACATCTCGAAAATAAACATAACAAAAACATTTTTATCCAGAGTGCTTCAAACATGATTTAGAGCTTGTTTATGGAAAAGTGCTTATTTCTGCATTTCAATGTTGCAACTTGCTGAAAACTGTCCACGGCGTTCATTTCATCTCAACTAGACACAGCACAGCAAAAATTGACATCCAGAGTGCATCAAACATGATTTAGAGCTTGTTTATGGAAAAGTGCTTATTTCTGCATTTCAATGTTGCAACTTGCTGAAAACTATCCACGGTGTTCATTCATCTCAAATAGACACAGCACAGCAAAAATTGGACATCCAGAGTGCATCAAACATGATTTAGAGCTTGTTTATGGAAAAGTGCTTATTTCTGCATTTCAATGTTGTAACTTGCTGAAAACAGTCCACAGTGTTTTCATACATCTCGAATAAACATAACAAAACTTTTTTATCCAGAGTGCTTCAAACATGATTTAGAGCTTGTTATATGGAAAAGTGCTTATTTCTGCATTTCAATGTTGTAACTTGCTGAAAACTGTCCACGGCGTTCATTTCATCTCAAATAGACACAGCACAGCAAAAATTGAACATCCAGAGTGCATCAAACATGATTTAGAGCTTGTTTATGGAAAAGTGCTTATTTCTGCATTTCAATGTTGCAACTTGCTGAAAAACTGTCCACGGTGTTCATTTCATCTCAACTAGACACAGCACAGCAAAATGGACATCCAGAGTGCATCAAACATGATTTAGAGCTTGTTATGGAAAAGTGCTTATTTCTGCATTTCATGTTGTAACTTGCTGAAAACAGTCTACAGTGTTTCATAACATCTCGAATAAACATAACAAAAAACATTTTTTATCCAGAGTGCTTCAAACATGATTTAGAGCTTGTTTATGGAAAGTGCTTATTTCTGCATTTCAATGTTGCAACTTGCTGAAAACTGTCCACGGCGTTCATTTCATCTCAACCTAGACACAGCACAGCAAAAATTGGATATCCAGAGTGCATCAAACATGATTTAGAGCTTGTTTATGGAAAAGTGCTTATTTCTGCATTTCAATGTTGTAACTTGCTGAAAACAGTCTAACAGTGTTTCATAACATTCGAATATAAATGCAACAAAACATTTTTTCATCCAGAGTGCTTCAAACATGATTTAGAGCTTGTTTATGGAAAAGTGCTTATTTCTGCATTTCAATGTTGCAACTTGCTGAAAACTGTCCACGGTGTTCATTCATCTCAACTAGACACAGCACAGCAAAATTGGACATCCAGAGTGCATCAAACATGATTTAGAGCTTGTTTATGGAAAAGTGCTTATTCTGCATTTCAATGTTGTAACTTGCTGAAAACAGTCTACAGTGTTTTCATAACATCTCGAATAAACATAACAAAAACATTTTTTTATCCAGAGTGCTTCAAACATGATTTAGAGCTTGTTTATGGAAAAGTGCTTATTTCTGCATTTCAATGTTGCAACTTGCTGAAAACTGTCCACGGTGTTCATTTCATCTCAACCTAGACACAGCACAGCAAAAAATTGGACATCCAGAGTGCATCAAACATGATTTAGAGCTTGTTTATGGAAAAGTGCTTATTCTGCATTTCAATGTTGCAACTTGCTGAAAACTGTCCACGGTGTTCATTTCATCTCAACTAGACACAGCACAGCAAAAATTGGACATCCAGAGTGCATCAAACATGATTTAGAGCTTGTTTATGGAAAAGTGCTTATTTCTGCATTTCAATGTTGCAACTTGCTGAAAACGTCTACAGTGTTTTCATAACATCTCGAATAAAATAACAAAACAATTTTTTATCCAGAGTGCTTCAAACATGATTTAGAGCTTGTTTATGGAAAAGTGCTTATTTCTGCATTTCAATGTTGCAACTTGCTGAAAACTGTCCACGGTGTTCATTTCATCTCAACCTAGACACAGCACAGCAAAAATTGGATATCCAGAGTGCATCAAACATGATTTAGAGCTTGTTTATGGAAAAGTGCTTATTTCTGCATTTCAATGTTGCAACTTGCTGAAAACTGTCCACGGCGTTCATTTCATCTCAACCTAGACACAGCACAGCAAAAATTGGATATCCAGAGTGCATCAAACATGATTTAGAGCTTGTTTATGGAAAAGTGCTTATTTCTGCATTTCAATGTTGTAACTTGCTGAAAACAGTCTACAGTGTTTTCATAACATCTCGAAATAAACATAACAAAAAATTTTTTTCCAGAGTGCTTCAAACATGATTTAGAGCTTGTTTATGGAAAAGTGCTTATTTCTGCATTTCAATGTTGCAACTTGCTGAAAACTGTCCACGGTGTTCATTTCATCTCAACTAACACAGCACAGCAAAAATTGGATATCCAGAGTGCATCAAACATGATTTAGAGCTTGTTTATGGAAAAGTGCTTATTTCTGCATTTCAATGTTGTAACTTGCTGAAAACAGTCTACAGTGTTTTCATAACATCTCGAAATAAACACAACAAAACATTTTTTATCCAGAGTGCTTCAAACATGATTTAGAGCTTGTTTATGGAAAAGTGCTTATTTCTGCATTTCAATGTTGCAACTTGCTGAAAACTGTCCACGGTGTTATTTATCTCAACTACACAGCACAGCAAAAATTGGACATCCAGAGTGCATCAAACATGATTTAGAGCTTGTTTATGGAAAAGTGCTTATTTCTGCATTTCAATGTTGCAACTTGCTGAAAACTGTCCACGGTGTTCATTTCATCTCAACTAGACACAGCACAGCAAAAATTGGACATCCAGAGTGCATCAAACATGATTTAGAGCTTGTTTATGGAAAAGTGCTTATTTCTGCATTTCAATGTTGTAACTTGCTGAAAACAGTCTACAGTGTTTTCATAACATCTCGAATAAACATAACAAAAACATTTTTTTATCCAGAGTGCTTCAAACATGATTTAGAGCTTGTTTATGGAAAAGTGCTTATTTCTGCATTTCAATGTTGCAACTTGCTGAAAACTGTCACGGTGTTCATTTCATCTCAACTAGACACAGCACAGCAAAATTGGATATCCAGAGTGCATCAAACATGATTTAGAGCTTGTTTATGGAAAAGTGCTTATTTCTGCATTTCAATGTTGCAACTTGCTGAAAACTGTCCACGGCGTTCATTTCATCTCAACTAGACACCACAGCAAAAATTGGATATCCAGAGTGCATCAAACATGATTTAGAGCTTGTTTATGGAAAAGTGCTTATTTCTGCATTTCAATGTTGTAACTTGCTGAAAACAGTCCACAGGTTTTCATAACATCTCGAATAAAAACATACACAAAATTTTTTTATCCAGAGTGCTTCAAACATGATTTAGAGCTTGTTTATGGAAAAGTGCTTATTTCTGCATTTCAATGTTGCAACTTGCTGAAAACTGTCCACGGTGTTCATTTCATCTCAACTAGACACAGCACAGCAAAAATTGGATATCCAGAGTGCATCAAACATGATTTAGAGCTTGTTTATGGAAAAGTGCTTATTTCTGCATTTCAATGTTGTAACTTGCTGAAAACAGTCTACAGTGTTTCAACATCTCTAAACATAACAAAAAACATTTTTTATCCAGAGTGCTTCAAACATGATTTAGAGCTTGTTTATGGAAAAGTGCTTATTTCTGCATTTCAATGTTGCAACTTGCTGAAAACTGTCCACGGCGTTCATTTCATCTCAACTAGACACAGCACAGCAAAAATTGGATATCCAGAGTGCATCAAACATGATTTAGAGCTTGTTTATGGAAAAGTGCTTATTTCTGCATTTCAATGTTGTAACTTGCTGAAAACAGTCTACAGTGTTTTCATAACATCTCGAATAAACATAACAAAACATTTTTTTATCCAGAGTGCTTCAAACATGATTTAGAGCTTGTTTATGGAAAAGTGCTTATTTCTGCATTTCAATGTTGCAAACTTGCTGAAACTGTCCACGGTGTTCATTTCAATCTCAACCTAGACACAGCACAGCAAAAATTGGACATCCAGAGTGCATCAAACATGATTTAGAGCTTGTTATGGAAAAGTGCTTATTTCTGCATTTCAATGTTGCAACTTGCTGAAAACTGTCCACGGTGTTCATTTCATCTCAACTAGACACAGCACAGCAAAAATTGGATATCCAGAGTGCATCAAACATGATTTAGAGCTTGTTTATGGAAAAGTGCTTATTTCTGCATTTCAATGTTGTAACTTGCTGAAAACAGTCCACAGTGTTCATAACATCTCGAATAAACATAACAAAAAAATTTTTTATCCAGAGTGCTTCAAACATGATTTAGAGCTTGTTTATGGAAAAGTGCTTATTTCTGCATTTCAATGTTGCAACTTGCTGAAAACTGTCCACGGTGTTCATTTCATCTCAACTAGACACAGCACAGCAAAAATTGGATATCCAGAGTGCATCAAACATGATTTAGAGCTTGTTTATGGAAAAGTGCTTATTTCTGCATTTCAATGTTGTAACTTGCTGAAAACAGTCTCACAGTGTTTTCATAACATCTCGAATAAACATAACAAAAATTTTTTATCCAGAGTGCTTCAAACATGATTTAGAGCTTGTTTATGGAAAAGTGCTTATTTCTGCATTTCAATGTTGCAACTTGCTGAAAACTGTCCACGGTGTTCATTTCATCTCAACCTAGACACAGCACAGCAAAAATTGGATATCCAGAGTGCATCAAACATGATTTAGAGCTTGTTTATGGAAAAGTGCTTATTTCTGCATTTCAATGTTGTAACTTGCTGAAAACAGTCTACAGTGTTTTCATAACATCTCGAATAAACATAACAAAAACATTTTTTATCCAGAGTGCTTCAAACATGATTTAGAGCTTGTTTATGGAAAAGTGCTTATTTCTGCATTTCAATGTTGCAACTTGCTGAAAACTGTCCACGGCGTTCATTTCATCTCAACTAGACACAGCACAGCAAAAATTGGACATCCAGAGTGCATCAAACATGATTTAGAGCTTGTTTATGGAAAAGTGCTTATTTCTGCATTTCAATGTTGTAACTTGCTGAAAACAGTCTACAGGTTTTCATAACATCTCGAAAAACATAACAAAAAATTTTTTATCCAGAGTGCATCAAACATGATTTAGAGCTTGTTTATGGAAAAGTGCTTATTTCTGCATTTCAATGTTGCAACTTGCTGAAAACTGTCCACGGTGTTCATTTCATCTCAATAGACACAGCACAGCAAAAATTGGACATCCAGAGTGCATCAAACATGATTTAGAGCTTGTTTATGGAAAAGTGCTTATTTCTGCATTTCAATGTTGCAACTTGCTGAAAACTGTCCACGTTCATTTCATCTCAACTAGACACAGCACAGCAAAAATTGGACATCCAGAGTGCATCAAACATGATTTAGAGCTTGTTTATGGAAAAGTGCTTATTTCTGCATTTCAATGTTGCAACTTGCTGAAAACAGTCCACAGTGTTTTCATAACATCTCGAATAAACATAACAAAACATTTTTTTATCCAGAGTGCTTCAAACATGATTTAGAGCTTGTTTATGGAAAAGTGCTTATTTCTGCATTTCAATGTTGCAACATTGCTGAAAACTGTCCACGGTGTTCATTTCATCTCAACCTAGACACAGCACAGCAAAAATTGGATATCCAGAGTGCTCAAAACATGATTTAGAGCTTGTTTATGGAAAAGTGCTTATTTCTGCATTTCATGTTGTAACTTGCTGAAAACAGTCTACAGTGTTTTCATAACATCTCGAATAAACATAACAAAACATTTTTTTATCCAGAGTGCTTCAACATGATTTAGAGCTTGTTTATGGAAAAGTGCTTATTTCTGCATTTCAATGTTGCAACTTGCTGAAAACTGTCCACGGTGTTCATTTCATCTCAACCTAGACACAGCACAGCAAAAATTGGATATCCAGAGTGCATCAAACATGATTTAGAGCTTGTTTATGGAAAAGTGCTTATTTCTGCATTTCAATGTGGCAACTTGCTGAAAACTGTCCACGGTGTTCATTTCATCTCAACCTAGACACAGCACAGCAAAATTGGACATCCAGAGTGCATCAAACATGATTTAGAGCTTGTTTATGGAAAAGTGCTTATTTCTGCATTTCAATGTTGTAACTTGCTGAAAACAGTCTACAGTGTTTTCATAACATCTCGAATAAACATAACAAAAAATTTTTTATCCAGAGTGCTTCAAACATGATTTAGAGCTTGTTTATGGAAAAGTGCTTATTTCTGCATTTCAATGTTGCAACTTGCTGAAAACTGTCCACGGCGTTCATTTCATCTCAACTAGACACAGCACAGCAAAAATTGGACATCCAGAGTGCATCAAACATGATTTAGAGCTTGTTTATGGAAAAGTGCTTATTTCTGCATTTCAATGTTGTAACTTGCTGAAAACAGTCTACAGTGTTTTCATAACATCTCGAATAAACATAACAAAAAATTTTTTATCCAGAGTGCTTCAAACATGATTTAGAGCTTGTTTATGGAAAAGTGCTTATTTCTGCATTTCAATGTTGCAACTTGCTGAAAACTGTCCACGGTGTTCATTTCATCTCAACCTAGACACAGCACAGCAAAATTGGATATCCAGAGTGCATCAAAACATGATTTAGAGCTTGTTTATGGAAAAGTGCTTATTTCTGCATTTCAATGTTGTAACTTGCTGAAAACAGTCTACGTGTTTTCATAACATCTCGAATAAACATAACAAAAACATTTTTTATCCAGAGTGCTTCAAACATGATTTAGAGCTTGTTTATGGAAAGTGCTTATTTCTGCATTTCAATGTTGCAACTTGCTGAAAACGTCCACGGTGTTCATTTCATCTCAACTAGACACAGCACAGCAAAAATTGGATATCCAGAGTGCATTCAAAACATGATTTAGAGCTTGTTTATGGAAAAGTGCTTATTTCTGCATTTCAATGTTGCAACTTGCTGAAAACTGTCCACGGCGTTCATTTCATCTCAACCTAGACACAGCACAGCAAAAATTGGATATCCAGAGTGCATCAAAACATGATTTAGAGCTTGTTTATGGAAAAGTGCTTATTCTGCATTTCAATGTTGTAACTTGCTGAAAACAGTCTAACAGTGTTTTCATAACATCTCGAATAAACATAACAAAAACATTTTTTTATCCAGAGTGCTTCAAACATGATTTAGAGCTTGTTTATGGAAAAGTGCTTATTTCTGCATTTCAATGTTGCAACTTGCTGAAAACTGTCCACGGTGTTCATTTCATCTCAAGCTAGACACAGCACAGCAAAAATTGGATATCCAGAGTGCTTCAAAACATGATTTAGAGCTTGTTTATGGAAAAGTGCTTATTTCTTGCATTTCAATGTTGTAACTTGCTGAAAACAGTCTACAGTGTTTTCATAACATCTCGAATAAACATAACAAAAACATTTTTTTATCCAGAGTGCTTCAAACATGATTTAGAGCTTGTTTATGGAAAAGTGCTTATTTCTGCATTTCAATGTTGCAACTTGCTGAAAACTGTCCACGGCGTTCATTTCATCTCAAGCTAGACACAGCACAGCAAAAATTGGATATCCAGAGTGCATCAAAACATGATTTAGAGCTTGTTTATGGAAAGTGCTTATTTCTGCATTTCAATGTTGTAACTTGCTGAAAACAGTCTACAGTGTTTTCATAACATCTCGAATAAACATAACAAAAACATTTTTTTATCCAGAGTGCTTCAAACATGATTTAGAGCTTGTTTATGGAAAAGTGCTTATTTCTGCATTTCAATGTTGCAACTTGCTGAAAACTGTCACGGTGTTCATTCATCTCAACCTAGACACAGCACAGCAAAAATTGGATATCCAGAGTGCTCAAACATGATTTAGAGCTTGTTTATGGAAAAGTGCTTATTTCTGCATTTCAATGTTGCAACTTGCTGAAAACTGTCCACGGCGTTCATTTCATCTCAAGCTAGACACAGCACAGCAAAAATTGGATATCCAGAGTGCATCAAAACATGATTTAGAGCTTGTTTATGGAAAAGTGCTTATTTCTGCATTTCAATGTTGTAACTTGCTGAAAACAGTCTACAGTGTTTTCATAACATCTCGAATAAACATAACAAAAACATTTTTTATCCAGAGTGCTTCAAACATGATTTAGAGCTTGTTTATGGAAAAGTGCTTATTTTCTGCATTTCAATGTTGCAACTTGCTGAAAACTGTCCACGGTGTTCATTTCATCTCAAGCTAGACACAGCACAGCAAAAATTGGATATCCAGAGTGCATCAAAACATGATTTAGAGCTTGTTTATGGAAAAGTGCTTATTTCTGCATTTCAATGTTGTAACTTGCTGAAAACAGTCTACAGTGTTTTCATAACATCTCGAATAAACATAACAAAAACATTTTTTTATCCAGAGTGCTTCAAACATGATTTAGAGCTTGTTTATGGAAAAGTGCTTATTTCTGCATTTCAATGTTGCAACTTGCTGAAAACTGTCCACGGCGTTCATTTCATCTCAAGCTAGACACAGCACAGCAAAAATTGGATATCCAGAGTGCATCAAACATGATTTAGAGCTTGTTTATGGAAAAGTGCTTATTTCTGCATTTCAATGTTGTAACTTGCTGAAAACAGTCTACAGTGTTTTCATAACATCTCGAATAAACATAACAAAACATTTTTTTATCCAGAGTGCTTCAAACATGATTTAGAGCTTGTTTATGGAAAAGTGCTTATTTCTGCATTTCAATGTTGCAACTTGCTGAAAACTGTCCACGGTGTTCATTTCATCTCAAGCTAGACACAGCACAGCAAAAATTGGATATCCAGAGTGCATTCAAAACATGATTTAGAGCTTGTTTATGGAAAAGTGCTTATTTCTGCATTTCAATGTTGTAACTTGCTGAAAACAGTCTACAGTGTTTTCATAACATCTCGAATAAACATAACAAAAACATTTTTTATCCAGAGTGCTTCAAACATGATTTAGAGCTTGTTTATGGAAAAGTGCTTATTTCTGCATTTCAATGTTGCAACATGCTGATGAAACTGTCCACGGTGTTCATTTCATCTCAACCTAGACACAGCACAGCAAAAATTGGATATCCAGAGTGCATCAAACATGATTTAGAGCTTGTTTATGGAAAAGTGCTTATTTCTGCATTTTCAATGTTGTAACTTGCTGAAAACAGTCTACAGTTGTTTTCATAACATCTCGAATAAACATAACAAAAACATTTTTTATCCAGAGTGCTTCAAAACATGATTTAGAGCTTGTTTATGGAAAGTGCTTATTTCTTGCATTTCAATGTTGCAACTTGCTGAAAACTGTCCACGGCGTTCATTTCATCTCAAGCTAGACACAGCACAGGCAAAAATTGGATATCCAGAGTGCATCAAAACATGATTTAGAGCTTGTTTATGGAAAAGTGCTTATTTCTGCATTTCAATGTTGTAACTTGCTGAAAACAGTCTACAGTGTTTTCATAACATCTCGAATAAACATAACAAAAACATTTTTTATCCAGAGTGCTTCAAACATGATTTAGAGCTTGTTTATGGAAAAGTGCTTATTTCTGCATTTCAATGTTGCAACTTGCTGAAAACTGTCCACGGTGTTCATTTCATCTCAACCTAGACACAGCACAGCAAAAATTGGATATCCAGAGTGCATTCAAACATGATTTAGAGCTTGTTTATGTAAAAGTGCTTATTTTCTGCATTTCAATGTTGCAACTTGCTGAAAACTGTCCACGGCGTTCATTTCATCTCAAGCTAGACACAGCCACAGCAAAAATTGGATATCCAGAGTGCATCAAAACATGATTTAGAGCTTGTTTATGGAAAGTGCTTATTTCTGCATTTCAATGTTGTAACTTGCTGAAAACAGTCTACAGTGTTTTCATAACATCTCGAATAAACATAACAAAAACATTTTTTATCCAGAGTGCTTCAAACATGATTTAGAGCTTGTTTATGGAAAAGTGCTTATTTCTGCATTTCAATGTTGCAACTTGCTGAAAACTGTCCACGGTGTTCATTTCATCTCAACCTAGACACAGCACAGCAAAAATTGGATATCCAGAGTGCATTCAAAACATGATTTAGAGCTTGTTTATGGAAAAGTGCTTATTTCTGCATTTCAATGTTGTAACTTGCTGAAAACAGTCTACAGTGTTTTCATAACATCTCGAATAAACATAACAAAAACATTTTTTTATCCAGAGTGCTTCAAACATGATTTAGAGCTTGTTTATGGAAAAGTGCTTATTTCTGCATTTCAATGTTGCAACTTGCTGAAAACTGTCCACGGCGTTCATTTCATCTCAAGCTAGACACAGCACAGCAAAAATTGGATATCCAGAGTGCATCAAAACATGATTTAGAGCTTGTTTATGGAAAAGTGCTTATTTCTGCATTTCAATGTTGTAACTTGCTGAAAACAGTCTACAGTGTTTTCATAACATCTCGAATAAACATAACAAAAACATTTTTTTATCCAGAGTGCTTCAAACATGATTTAGAGCTTGTTTATGGAAAAGTGCTTATTTCTGCATTTCAATGTTGCAACTTGCTGAAAACTGTCCACGGCGTTCATTTCATCTCAAGCTAGACACAGCACAGCAAAAATTGGATATCCAGAGTGCATCAAAACATGATTTAGAGCTTGTTTATGGAAAAGTGCTTATTTCTGCATTTCAATGTTGTAACTTGCTGAAAACAGTCTACAGTGTTTTCATAACATCTCGAATAAACATAACAAAAACATTTTTTTATCCAGAGTGCTTCAAACATGATTTAGAGCTTGTTTATGGAAAAGTGCTTATTTCTGCATTTCAATGTTGCAACTTGCTGAAAACTGTCCACGGCGTTCATTTCATCTCAACCTAGACACAGCACAGCAAAAATTGGATATCCAGAGTGCATCAAAACATGATTTAGAGCTTGTTTATGGAAAAGTGCTTATTTCTGCATTTCAATGTTGTAACTTGCTGAAAACAGTCTACAGTGTTTTCATAACATCTCGAATAAACATAACAAAAACATTTTTTTATCCAGAGTGCTTCAAACATGATTTAGAGCTTGTTTATGGAAAAGTGCTTATTTCTGCATTTCAATGTTGCAACTTGCTGAAAACTGTCCACGGCGTTCATTTCATCTCAACCTAGACACAGCACAGCAAAAATTGGATATCCAGAGTGCATCAAAACATGATTTAGAGCTTGTTTATGGAAAAGTGCTTATTTCTGCATTTCAATGTTGTAACTTGCTGAAAACAGTCTACAGTGTTTTCATAACATCTCGAATAAACATAACAAAAACATTTTTTTATCCAGAGTGCTTCAAACATGATTTAGAGCTTGTTTATGGAAAAGTGCTTATTTCTGCATTTCAATGTTGCAACTTGCTGAAAACTGTCCACGGTGTTCATTTCATCTCAACCTAGACACAGCACAGCAAAAATTGGATATCCAGAGTGCATCAAAACATGATTTAGAGCTTGTTTATGGAAAAGTGCTTATTTCTGCATTTCAATGTTGCAACTTGCTGAAAACTGTCCACGGCGTTCATTTCATCTCAAGCTAGACACAGCACAGCAAAAATTGGATATCCAGAGTGCATCAAACATGATTTAGAGCTTGTTTATGGAAAAGTGCTTATTTCTGCATTTCAATGTTGTAACTTGCTGAAAACAGTCTACAGTGTTTTCATAACATCTCGAATAAACATAACAAAAACATTTTTTTATCCAGAGTGCTTCAAACATGATTTAGAGCTTGTTTATGGAAAAGTGCTTATTTCTGCATTTCAATGTTGCAACTTGCTGAAAACTGTCCACGGCGTTCATTTCATCTCAAGCTAGACACAGCACAGCAAAAATTGGATATCCAGAGTGCATCAAAACATGATTTAGAGCTTGTTTATGGAAAAGTGCTTATTTCTGCATTTCAATGTTGTAACTTGCTGAAAACAGTCTAACAGTGTTTTCATAACATCTCGAATAAACATAACAAAAACATTTTTTTATCCAGAGTGCTTCAAACATGATTTAGAGCTTGTTTATGGAAAAGTGCTTATTTCTGCATTTCAATGTTGCAACTTGCTGAAAACTGTCCACGGTGTTCATTTCATCTCAACCTAGACACAGCACAGCAAAAATTGGATATCCAGAGTGCTTCAAACATGATTTAGAGCTTGTTTATGTAAAAGTGCTTATTTCTGCATTTCAATGTTGCAACTTGCTGAAAACTGTCCACGGCGTTCATTTCATCTCAAGCTAGACACAGCACAGCAAAAATTGGATATCCAGAGTGCATCAAAACATGATTTAGAGCTTGTTTATGGAAAAGTGCTTATTTCTGCATTTCAATGTTGTAACTTGCTGAAAACAGTCTACAGTGTTTTCATAACATCTCGAATAAACATAACAAAAACATTTTTTTATCCAGAGTGCTTCAAACATGATTTAGAGCTTGTTTATGGAAAAGTGCTTATTTCTGCATTTCAATGTTGCAACTTGCTGAAAACTGTCCACGGCGTTCATTTCATCTCAAGCTAGACACAGCACAGCAAAAATTGGATATCCAGAGTGCATCAAAACATGATTTAGAGCTTGTTTATGGAAAAGTGCTTATTTCTGCATTTCAATGTTGTAACTTGCTGAAAACAGTCTAACAGTGTTTTCATAACATCTCGAATAAACATAACAAAAACATTTTTTTATCCAGAGTGCTTCAAACATGATTTAGAGCTTGTTTATGGAAAAGTGCTTATTTCTGCATTTCAATGTTGCAACTTGCTGAAAACTGTCCACGGTGTTCATTTCATCTCAACCTAGACACAGCACAGCAAAAATTGGATATCCAGAGTGCATTCAAAACATGATTTAGAGCTTGTTTATGGAAAAGTGCTTATTTCTGCATTTCAATGTTGTAACTTGCTGAAAACAGTCTACAGTGTTTTCATAACATCTCGAATAAACATAACAAAAACATTTTTTTATCCAGAGTGCTTCAAACATGATTTAGAGCTTGTTTATGGAAAAGTGCTTATTTCTGCATTTCAATGTTGCAACTTGCTGAAAACTGTCCACGGTGTTCATTTCATCTCAACCTAGACACAGCACAGCAAAAATTGGATATCCAGAGTGCATTCAAACATGATTTAGAGCTTGTTTATGGAAAAGTGCTTATTTCTGCATTTCAATGTTGCAACTTGCTGAAAACTGTCCACGGCGTTCATTTCATCTCAAGCTAGACACAGCACAGCAAAAATTGGATATCCAGAGTGCATCAAAACATGATTTAGAGCTTGTTTATGGAAAAGTGCTTATTTCTGCATTTCAATGTTGTAACTTGCTGAAAACAGTCTACAGTGTTTTCATAACATCTCGAATAAACATAACAAAAACATTTTTTTATCCAGAGTGCTTCAAACATGATTTAGAGCTTGTTTATGGAAAAGTGCTTATTTCTGCATTTCAATGTTGCAACTTGCTGAAAACTGTCCACGGTGTTCATTTCATCTCAACCTAGACACAGCACAGCAAAAATTGGATATCCAGAGTGCATCAAAACATGATTTAGAGCTTGTTTATGGAAAAGTGCTTATTTCTGCATTTCAATGTTGTAACTTGCTGAAAACAGTCTACAGTGTTTTCATAACATCTCGAATAAACATAACAAAAACATTTTTTTATCCAGAGTGCTTCAAACATGATTTAGAGCTTGTTTATGGAAAAGTGCTTATTTCTGCATTTCAATGTTGCAACTTGCTGAAAACTGTCCACGGTGTTCATTTCATCTCAACCTAGACACAGCACAGCAAAAATTGGATATCCAGAGTGCATCAAACATGATTTAGAGCTTGTTTATGGAAAAGTGCTTATTTCTGCATTTCAATGTTGCAACTTGCTGAAAACGGTCCACGGTGTTTCATTCATCTCAACCTAGACACAGCACAGCAAAATTGGATATCCAGAGTGCTTCAAACATGATTTAGAGCTTGTTTATGGAAAAGTGCTTATTTCTGCATTTCAATGTTGCAACTTGCTGAAAACTGTCCACGGCGTTCATTTCATCTCAAGCTAGACACAGCACAGCAAAAATTGGATATCCAGAGTGCATCAAAACATGATTTAGAGCTTGTTTATGGAAAAGTGCTTATTTCTGCATTTCAATGTTGTAACTTGCTGAAAACAGTCTACAGTGTTTTCATAACATCTCGAATAAACATAACAAAAACATTTTTTTATCCAGAGTGCTTCAAACATGATTTAGAGCTTGTTTATGGAAAAGTGCTTATTTCTGCATTTCAATGTTGCAACTTGCTGAAAACTGTCCACGGTGTTCATTTCATCTCAACCTAGACACAGCACAGCAAAAATTGGATATCCAGAGTGCTTCAAACATGATTTAGAGCTTGTTTATGTAAAAGTGCTTATTTCTGCATTTCAATGTTGCAACTTGCTGAAAACTGTCCACGGCGTTCATTTCATCTCAAGCTAGACACAGCACAGCAAAAATTGGATATCCAGAGTGCATCAAAACATGATTTAGAGCTTGTTTATGGAAAAGTGCTTATTTCTGCATTTCAATGTTGTAACTTGCTGAAAACAGTCTACAGTGTTTTCATAACATCTCGAATAAACATAACAAAAACATTTTTTTATCCAGAGTGCTTCAAACATGATTTAGAGCTTGTTTATGGAAAAGTGCTTATTTCTGCATTTCAATGTTGCAACTTGCTGAAAACTTTCCACGGCGTTCATTTCATCTCAAGCTAGACACAGCACAGCAAAAATTGGATATCCAGAGTGCATCAAAACATGATTTAGAGCTTGTTTATGGAAAAGTGCTTATTTCTGCATTTCAATGTTGCAACTTGCTGAAAACTGTCCACGGCGTTCATTTCATCTCAAGCTAGACACAGCACAGCAAAAATTGGATATCCAGAGTGCATCAAAACGTGATTTAGAGCTTGTTTATGGAAAAGTGCTTATTTCTGCATTTCAATGTTGTAACTTGCTGAAAACAGTCTACAGTGTTTTCATAACATCTCGAATAAACATAACAAAAACATTTTTTTATCCAGAGTGCTTCAAACATGATTTAGAGCTTGTTTATGGAAAAGTGCTTATTTCTGCATTTCAATGTTGCAACTTGCTGAAAACTGTCCACGGCGTTCATTTCATCTCAAGCTAGACACAGCACAGCAAAAATTGGATATCCAGAGTGCATCAAAACATGATTTAGAGCTTGTTTATGGAAAAGTGCTTATTTCTGCATTTCAATGTTGTAACTTGCTGAAAACAGTCTACAGTGTTTTCATAACATCTCGAATAAACATAACAAAAACATTTTTTTATCCAGAGTGCTTCAAACATGATTTAGAGCTTGTTTATGGAAAAGTGCTTATTTCTGCATTTCAATGTTGCAACTTGCTGAAAACTGTCCACGGTGTTCATTTCATCTCAACCTAGACACAGCACAGCAAAAATTGGATATCCAGAGTGCATCAAAACATGATTTAGAGCTTGTTTATGGAAAAGTGCTTATTTCTGCATTTCAATGTTGTAACTTGCTGAAAACAGTCTACAGTGTTTTCATAACATCTCGAATAAACATAACAAAAACATTTTTTTATCCAGAGTGCTTCAAACATGATTTAGAGCTTGTTTATGGAAAAGTGCTTATTTCTGCATTTCAATGTTGCAACTTGCTGAAAACTGTCCACGGCGTTCATTTCATCTCAACCTAGACACAGCACAGCAAAAATTGGATATCCAGAGTGCATCAAAACATGATTTAGAGCTTGTTTATGGAAAAGTGCTTATTTCTGCATTTCAATGTTGTAACTTGCTGAAAACAGTCTACAGTGTTTTCATAACATCTCGAATAAACATAACAAAAACATTTTTTTATCCAGAGTGCTTCAAACATGATTTAGAGCTTGTTTATGGAAAAGTGCTTATTTCTGCATTTCAATGTTGCAACTTGCTGAAAACTGTCCACGGCGTTCATTTCATCTCAAGCTAGACACAGCACAGCAAAAATTGGATATCCAGAGTGCATCAAAACATGATTTAGAGCTTGTTTATGGAAAAGTGCTTATTTCTGCATTTCAATGTTGTAACTTGCTGAAAACAGTCTACAGTGTTTTCATAACATCTCGAATAAACATAACAAAAACATTTTTTTATCCAGAGTGCTTCAAACATGATTTAGAGCTTGTTTATGGAAAAGTGCTTATTTCTGCATTTCAATGTTGCAACTTGCTGAAAACTGTCCACGGCGTTCATTTCATCTCAACCTAGACACAGCACAGCAAAAATTGGATATCCAGAGTGCATCAAAACATGATTTAGAGCTTGTTTATGGAAAAGTGCTTATTTCTGCATTTCAATGTTGTAACTTGCTGAAAACAGTCTACAGTGTTTTCATAACATCTCGAATAAACATAACAAAAACATTTTTTTATCCAGAGTGCTTCAAACATGATTTAGAGCTTGTTTATGGAAAAGTGCTTATTTCTGCATTTCAATGTTGCAACTTGCTGAAAACTGTCCACGGCGTTCATTTCATCTCAACCTAGACACAGCACAGCAAAAATTGGATATCCAGAGTGCATCAAAACATGATTTAGAGCTTGTTTATGGAAAAGTGCTTATTTCTGCATTTCAATGTTGTAACTTGCTGAAAACAGTCTACAGTGTTTTCATAACATCTCGAATAAACATAACAAAAACATTTTTTTATCCAGAGTGCTTCAAACATGATTTAGAGCTTGTTTATGGAAAAGTGCTTATTTCTGCATTTCAATGTTGCAACTTGCTGAAAACTGTCCACGGTGTTCATTTCATCTCAACCTAGACACAGCACAGCAAAAATTGGATATCCAGAGTGCTTCAAACATGATTTAGAGCTTGTTTATGGAAAAGTGCTTATTTCTGCATTTCAATGTTGCAACTTGCTGAAAACTGTCCACGGCGTTCATTTCATCTCAAGCTAGACACAGCACAGCAAAAATTGGATATCCAGAGTGCATCAAAACATGATTTAGAGCTTGTTTATGGAAAAGTGCTTATTTCTGCATTTCAATGTTGTAACTTGCTGAAAACAGTCTACAGTGTTTTCATAACATCTCGAATAAACATAACAAAAACATTTTTTTATCCAGAGTGCTTCAAACATGATTTAGAGCTTGTTTATGGAAAAGTGCTTATTTCTGCATTTCAATGTTGCAACTTGCTGAAAACGGTCCACGGTGTTCATTTCATCTCAACCTAGACACAGCACAGCAAAAATTGGATATCCAGAGTGCTTCAAACATGATTTAGAGCTTCTTTATGTAAAAGTGCTTATTTCTGCATTTCAATGTTGCAACTTGCTGAAAACTGTCCACGGCGTTCATTTCATCTCAAGCTAGACACAGCACAGCAAAAATTGGATATCCAGAGTGCATCAAAACATGATTTAGAGCTTGTTTATGGAAAAGTGCTTATTTCTGCATTTCAATGTTGTAACTTGCTGAAAACAGTCTACAGTGTTTTCATAACATCTCGAATAAACATAACAAAAACATTTTTTTATCCAGAGTGCTTCAAACATGATTTAGAGCTTGTTTATGGAAAAGTGCTTATTTCTGCATTTCAATGTTGCAACTTGCTGAAAACTGTCCACGGCGTTCATTTCATCTCAAGCTAGACACAGCACAGCAAAAATTGGATATCCAGAGTGCATCAAAACATGATTTAGAGCTTGTTTATGGAAAAGTGCTTATTTCTGCATTTCAATGTTGTAACTTGCTGAAAACAGTCTACAGTGTTTTCATAACATCTCGAATAAACATAACAAAAACATTTTTTTATCCAGAGTGCTTCAAACATGATTTAGAGCTTGTTTATGGAAAAGTGCTTATTTCTGCATTTCAATGTTGCAACTTGCTGAAAACTGTCCACGGTGTTCATTTCATCTCAACCTAGACACAGCACAGCAAAAATTGGATATCCAGAGTGCTTCAAACATGATTTAGAGCTTGTTTATGGAAAAGTGCTTATTTCTGCATTTCAATGTTGCAACTTGCTGAAAACTGTCCACGGCGTTCATTTCATCTCAAGCTAGACACAGCACAGCAAAAATTGGATATCCAGAGTGCATCAAAACATGATTTAGAGCTTGTTTATGGAAAAGTGCTTATTTCTGCATTTCAATGTTGTAACTTGCTGAAAACAGTCTACAGTGTTTTCATAACATCTCGAATAAACATAACAAAAACATTTTTTTATCCAGAGTGCTTCAAACATGATTTAGAGCTTGTTTATGGAAAAGTGCTTATTTCTGCATTTCAATGTTGCAACTTGCTGAAAACTGTCCACGGTGTTCATTTCATCTCAACCTAGACACAGCACAGCAAAAATTGGATATCCAGAGTGCTTCAAACATGATTTAGAGCTTGTTTATGTAAAAGTGCTTATTTCTGCATTTCAATGTTGCAACTTGCTGAAAACTGTCCACGGCGTTCATTTCATCTCAAGCTAGACACAGCACAGCAAAAATTGGATATCCAGAGTGCATCAAAACATGATTTAGAGCTTGTTTATGGAAAAGTGCTTATTTCTGCATTTCAATGTTGTAACTTGCTGAAAACAGTCTACAGTGTTTTCATAACATCTCGAATAAACATAACAAAAACATTTTTTTATCCAGAGTGCTTCAAACATGATTTAGAGCTTGTTTATGGAAAAGTGCTTATTTCTGCATTTCAATGTTGCAACTTGCTGAAAACTGTCCACGGCGTTCATTTCATCTCAAGCTAGACACAGCACAGCAAAAATTGGATATCCAGAGTGCATCAAAACATGATTTAGAGCTTGTTTATGGAAAAGTGCTTATTTCTGCATTTCAATGTTGTAACTTGCTGAAAACAGTCTACAGTGTTTTCATAACATCTCGAATAAACATAACAAAAACATTTTTTTATCCAGAGTGCTTCAAACATGATTTAGAGCTTGTTTATGGAAAAGTGCTTATTTCTGCATTTCAATGTTGCAACTTGCTGAAAACTGTCCACGGCGTTCATTTCATCTCAAGCTAGACACAGCACAGCAAAAATTGGATATCCAGAGTGCATCAAAACATGATTTAGAGCTTGTTTATGGAAAAGTGCTTATTTCTGCATTTCAATGTTGTAACTTGCTGAAAACAGTCTACAGTGTTTTCATAACATCTCGAATAAACATAACAAAAACATTTTTTTATCCAGAGTGCTTCAAACATGATTTAGAGCTTGTTTATGGAAAAGTGCTTATTTCTGCATTTCAATGTTGCAACTTGCTGAAAACTGTCCACGGTGTTCATTTCATCTCAACCTAGACACAGCACAGCAAAAATTGGATATCCAGAGTGCATCAAAACATGATTTAGAGCTTGTTTATGGAAAAGTGCTTATTTCTGCATTTCAATGTTGTAACTTGCTGAAAACAGTCTACAGTGTTTTCATAACATCTCGAATAAACATAACAAAAACATTTTTTTATCCAGAGTGCTTCAAACATGATTTAGAGCTTGTTTATGGAAAAGTGCTTATTTCTGCATTTCAATGTTGCAACTTGCTGAAAACTGTCCACGGCGTTCATTTCATCTCAAGCTAGACACAGCACAGCAAAAATTGGATATCCAGAGTGCATCAAAACATGATTTAGAGCTTGTTTATGGAAAAGTGCTTATTTCTGCATTTCAATGTTGTAACTTGCTGAAAACAGTCTACAGTGTTTTCATAACATCTCGAATAAACATAACAAAAACATTTTTTTATCCAGAGTGCTTCAAACATGATTTAGAGCTTGTTTATGGAAAAGTGCTTATTTCTGCATTTCAATGTTGCAACTTGCTGAAAACTGTCCACGGTGTTCATTTCATCTCAACCTAGACACAGCACAGCAAAAATTGGATATCCAGAGTGCTTCAAACATGATTTAGAGCTTGTTTATGTAAAAGTGCTTATTTCTGCATTTCAATGTTGCAACTTGCTGAAAACTGTCCACGGCGTTCATTTCATCTCAAGCTAGACACAGCACAGCAAAAATTGGATATCCAGAGTGCATCAAAACATGATTTAGAGCTTGTTTATGGAAAAGTGCTTATTTCTGCATTTCAATGTTGTAACTTGCTGAAAACAGTCTACAGTGTTTTCATAACATCTCGAATAAACATAACAAAAACATTTTTTTATCCAGAGTGCTTCAAACATGATTTAGAGCTTGTTTATGGAAAAGTGCTTATTTCTGCATTTCAATGTTGCAACTTGCTGAAAACTGTCCACGGTGTTCATTTCATCTCAAGCTAGACACAGCACAGCAAAAATTGGATATCCAGAGTGCATCAAAACATGATTTAGAGCTTGTTTATGGAAAAGTGCTTATTTCTGCATTTCAATGTTGTAACTTGCTGAAAACAGTCTACAGTGTTTTCATAACATCTCGAATAAACATAACAAAAACATTTTTTTATCCAGAGTGCTTCAAACATGATTTAGAGCTTGTTTATGGAAAAGTGCTTATTTCTGCATTTCAATGTTGCAACTTGCTGAAAACTGTCCACGGCGTTCATTTCATCTCAAGCTAGACACAGCACAGCAAAAATTGGATATCCAGAGTGCATCAAAACATGATTTAGAGCTTGTTTATGGAAAAGTGCTTATTTCTGCATTTCAATGTTGTAACTTGCTGAAAACAGTCTACAGTGTTTTCATAACATCTCGAATAAACATAACAAAAACATTTTTTTATCCAGAGTGCTTCAAACATGATTTAGAGCTTGTTTATGGAAAAGTGCTTATTTCTGCATTTCAATGTTGCAACTTGCTGAAAACTGTCCACGGTGTTCATTTCATCTCAACCTAGACACAGCACAGCAAAAATTGGATATCCAGAGTGCATCAAACATGATTTAGAGCTTGTTTATGGAAAAGTGCTTATTTCTGCATTTCAATGTTGCAACTTGCTGAAAACTGTCCACGGCGTTCATTACATCTCAAGCTAGACACAGCACAGCAAAAATTGGATATCCAGAGTGCATCAAACATGATTTAGAGCTTGTTTATGGAAAAGTGCTTATTTCTGCATTTCAATGTTGCAACTTGCTGAAAACTGTCCACGGCGTTCATTTCATCTCAAGCTAGACACAGCACAGCAAAAATTGGATATCCAGAGTGCATCAAAACATGATTTAGAGCTTGTTTATGGAAAAGTGCTTATTTCTGCATTTCAATGTTGTAACTTGCTGAAAACAGTCTACAGTGTTTTCATAACATCTCGAATAAACATAACAAAAACATTTTTTTATCCAGAGTGCTTCAAACATGATTTAGAGCTTGTTTATGGAAAAGTGCTTATTTCTGCATTTCAATGTTGCAACTTGCTGAAAACTGTCCACGGTGTTCATTTCATCTCAACCTAGACACAGCACAGCAAAAATTGGATATCCAGAGTGCTTCAAACATGATTTAGAGCTTGTTTATGTAAAAGTGCTTATTTCTGCATTTCAATGTTGCAACTTGCTGAAAACTGTCCACGGCGTTCATTTCATCTCAAGCTAGACACAGCACAGCAAAAATTGGATATCCAGAGTGCATCAAAACATGATTTAGAGCTTGTTTATGGAAAAGTGCTTATTTCTGCATTTCAATGTTGTAACTTGCTGAAAACAGTCTACAGTGTTTTCATAACATCTCGAATAAACATAACAAAAACATTTTTTTATCCAGAGTGCTTCAAACATGATTTAGAGCTTGTTTATGGAAAAGTGCTTATTTCTGCATTTCAATGTTGCAACTTGCTGAAAACTGTCCACGGCGTTCATTTCATCTCAAGCTAGACACAGCACAGCAAAAATTGGATATCCAGAGTGCATCAAAACATGATTTAGAGCTTGTTTATGGAAAAGTGCTTATTTCTGCATTTCAATGTTGTAACTTGCTGAAAACAGTCTACAGTGTTTTCATAACATCTCGAATAAACATAACAAAAACATTTTTTTATCCAGAGTGCTTCAAACATGATTTAGAGCTTGTTTATGGAAAAGTGCTTATTTCTGCATTTCAATGTTGCAACTTGCTGAAAACTGTCCACGGCGTTCATTTCATCTCAAGCCTAGACACAGCACAGCAAAAATTGGATATCCAGAGTGCATCAAAACATGATTTAGAGCTTGTTTATGGAAAAGTGCTTATTTCTGCATTTCAATGTTGTAACTTGCTGAAAACAGTCTACAGTGTTTTCATAACATCTCGAATAAACATAACAAAAACATTTTTTTATCCAGAGTGCTTCAAACATGATTTAGAGCTTGTTTATGGAAAAGTGCTTATTTCTGCATTTCAATGTTGCAACTTGCTGAAAACTGTCCACGGCGTTCATTTCATCTCAAGCTAGACACAGCACAGCAAAAATTGGATATCCAGAGTGCATCAAAACATGATTTAGAGCTTGTTTATGGAAAAGTGCTTATTTCTGCATTTCAATGTTGTAACTTGCTGAAAACAGTCTACAGTGTTTTCATAACATCTCGAATAAACATAACAAAAACATTTTTTTATCCAGAGTGCTTCAAACATGATTTAGAGCTTGTTTATGGAAAAGTGCTTATTTCTGCATTTCAATGTTGCAACTTGCTGAAAACTGTCCACGGTGTTCATTTCATCTCAACCTAGACACAGCACAGCAAAAATTGGATATCCAGAGTGCTTCAAACATGATTTAGAGCTTGTTTATGTAAAAGTGCTTATTTCTGCATTTCAATGTTGCAACTTGCTGAAAACTGTCCACGGCGTTCATTTCATCTCAAGCTAGACACAGCACAGCAAAAATTGGATATCCAGAGTGCATCAAAACATGATTTAGAGCTTGTTTATGGAAAAGTGCTTATTTCTGCATTTCAATGTTGTAACTTGCTGAAAACAGTCTACAGTGTTTTCATAACATCTCGAATAAACATAACAAAACATTTTTTTATCCAGAGTGCTTCAAACATGATTTAGAGCTTGTTTATGGAAAAGTGCTTATTTCTGCATTTCAATGTTGCAACTTGCTGAAAACTGTCCACGGTGTTCATTTCATCTCAACCTAGACACAGCACAGCAAAAATTGGATATCCAGAGTGCTTCAAACATGATTTAGAGCTTGTTTATGTAAAAGTGCTTATTTCTGCATTTCAATGTTGCAACTTGCTGAAAACTGTCCACGGCGTTCATTTCATCTCAAGCTAGACACAGCACAGCAAAAATTGGATATCCAGAGTGCATCAAAACATGATTTAGAGCTTGTTTATGGAAAAGTGCTTATTTCTGCATTTCAATGTTGTAACTTGCTGAAAACAGTCTACAGTGTTTTCATAACATCTCGAATAAACATAACAAAAACATTTTTTTATCCAGAGTGCTTCAAACATGATTTAGAGCTTGTTTATGGAAAAGTGCTTATTTCTGCATTTCAATGTTGCAACTTGCTGAAAACTGTCCACGGCGTTCATTTCATCTCAAGCTAGACACAGCACAGCAAAAATTGGATATCCAGAGTGCATCAAAACATGATTTAGAGCTTGTTTATGGAAAAGTGCTTATTTCTGCATTTCAATGTTGTAACTTGCTGAAAACAGTCTACAGTGTTTTCATAACATCTCGAATAAACATAACAAAAACATTTTTTTATCCAGAGTGCTTCAAACATGATTTAGAGCTTGTTTATGGAAAAGTGCTTATTTCTGCATTTCAATGTTGCAACTTGCTGAAAACTGTCCACGGCGTTCATTTCATCTCAAGCCTAGACACAGCACAGCAAAAATTGGATATCCAGAGTGCATCAAAACATGATTTAGAGCTTGTTTATGGAAAAGTGCTTATTTCTGCATTTCAATGTTGTAACTTGCTGAAAACAGTCTACAGTGTTTTCATAACATCTCGAATAAACATAACAAAAACATTTTTTTATCCAGAGTGCTTCAAACATGATTTAGAGCTTGTTTATGGAAAAGTGCTTATTTCTGCATTTCAATGTTGCAACTTGCTGAAAACTGTCCACGGCTGTTCATTTCATCTCAAGCTAGACACAGCACAGCAAAAATTGGATATCCAGAGTGCATCAAAACATGATTTAGAGCTTGTTTATGGAAAAGTGCTTATTTCTGCATTTCAATGTTGTAACTTGCTGAAAACAGTCTACAGTGTTTTCATAACATCTCGAATAAACATAACAAAAACATTTTTTTATCCAGAGTGCTTCAAACATGATTTAGAGCTTGTTTATGGAAAAGTGCTTATTTCTGCATTTCAATGTTGCAACTTGCTGAAAACTGTCCACGGCGTTCATTTCATCTCAACCTAGACACAGCACAGCAAAAATTGGATATCCAGAGTGCATCAAAACATGATTTAGAGCTTGTTTATGGAAAAGTGCTTATTTCTGCATTTCAATGTTGTAACTTGCTGAAAACAGTCTACAGTGTTTTCATAACATCTCGAATAAACATAACAAAAACATTTTTTTATCCAGAGTGCTTCAAACATGATTTAGAGCTTGTTTATGGAAAAGTGCTTATTTCTGCATTTCAATGTTGCAACTTGCTGAAAACTGTCCACGGCGTTCATTTCATCTCAAGCTAGACACAGCACAGCAAAAATTGGATATCCAGAGTGCATCAAAACATGATTTAGAGCTTGTTTATGGAAAAGTGCTTATTTCTGCATTTCAATGTTGTAACTTGCTGAAAACAGTCTACAGTGTTTTCATAACATCTCGAATAAACATAACAAAAACATTTTTTTATCCAGAGTGCTTCAAACATGATTTAGAGCTTGTTTATGGAAAAGTGCTTATTTCTGCATTTCAATGTTGCAACTTGCTGAAAACTGTCCACGGTGTTCATTTCATCTCAACCTAGACACAGCACAGCAAAAATTGGATATCCAGAGTGCATCAAAACATGATTTAGAGCTTGTTTATGGAAAAGTGCTTATTTCTGCATTTCAATGTTGTAACTTGCTGAAAACAGTCTACAGTGTTTTCATAACATCTCGAATAAACATAACAAAAACATTTTTTTATCCAGAGTGCTTCAAACATGATTTAGAGCTTGTTTATGGAAAAGTGCTTATTTCTGCATTTCAATGTTGCAACTTGCTGAAAACTGTCCACGGCGTTCATTTCATCTCAAGCTAGACACAGCACAGCAAAAATTGGATATCCAGAGTGCATCAAAACATGATTTAGAGCTTGTTTATGGAAAAGTGCTTATTTCTGCATTTCAATGTTGTAACTTGCTGAAAACAGTCTACAGTGTTTTCATAACATCTCGAATAAACATAACAAAAACATTTTTTTATCCAGAGTGCTTCAAACATGATTTAGAGCTTGTTTATGGAAAAGTGCTTATTTCTGCATTTCAATGTTGCAACTTGCTGAAAACTGTCCACGGTGTTCATTTCATCTCAACCTAGACACAGCACAGCAAAAATTGGATATCCAGAGTGCTTCAAACATGATTTAGAGCTTGTTTATGGAAAAGTGCTTATTTCTGCATTTCAATGTTGCAACTTGCTGAAAACTGTCCACGGCGTTCATTTCATCTCAAGCTAGACACAGCACAGCAAAAATTGGATATCCAGAGTGCATCAAACATGATTTAGAGCTTGTTTATGGAAAAGTGCTTATTTCTGCATTTCAATGTTGTAACTTGCTGAAAACAGTCTACAGTGTTTTCATAACATCTCGAATAAACATAACAAAAACATTTTTTTATCCAGAGTGCTTCAAACATGATTTAGAGCTTGTTTATGGAAAAGTGCTTATTTCTGCATTTCAATGTTGCAACTTGCTGAAAACTGTCCACGGTGTTCATTTCATCTCAACCTAGACACAGCACAGCAAAAATTGGATATCCAGAGTGCTTCAAACATGATTTAGAGCTTGTTTATGTAAAAGTGCTTATTTCTGCATTTCAATGTTGCAACTTGCTGAAAACTGTCCACGGCGTTCATTTCATCTCAAGCTAGACACAGCACAGCAAAAATTGGATATCCAGAGTGCATCAAAACATGATTTAGAGCTTGTTTATGGAAAAGTGCTTATTTCTGCATTTCAATGTTGTAACTTGCTGAAAACAGTCTACAGTGTTTTCATAACATCTCGAATAAACATAACAAAAACATTTTTTTATCCAGAGTGCTTCAAACATGATTTAGAGCTTGTTTATGGAAAAGTGCTTATTTCTGCATTTCAATGTTGCAACTTGCTGAAAACTGTCCACGGCGTTCATTTCATCTCAAGCTAGACACAGCACAGCAAAAATTGGATATCCAGAGTGCATCAAAACATGATTTAGAGCTTGTTTATGGAAAAGTGCTTATTTCTGCATTTCAATGTTGTAACTTGCTGAAAACAGTCTACAGTGTTTTCATAACATCTCGAATAAACATAACAAAAACATTTTTTTATCCAGAGTGCTTCAAACATGATTTAGAGCTTGTTTATGGAAAAGTGCTTATTTCTGCATTTCAATGTTGCAACTTGCTGAAAACTGTCCACGGCGTTCATTTCATCTCAAGCTAGACACAGCACAGCAAAAATTGGATATCCAGAGTGCATCAAAACATGATTTAGAGCTTGTTTATGGAAAAGTGCTTATTTCTGCATTTCAATGTTGTAACTTGCTGAAAACAGTCTACAGTGTTTTCATAACATCTCGAATAAACATAACAAAAACATTTTTTTATCCAGAGTGCTTCAAACATGATTTAGAGCTTGTTTATGGAAAAGTGCTTATTTCTGCATTTCAATGTTGCAACTTGCTGAAAACTGTCCACGGCGTTCATTTCATCTCAAGCTAGACACAGCACAGCAAAAATTGGATATCCAGAGTGCATCAAAACATGATTTAGAGCTTGTTTATGGAAAAGTGCTTATTTCTGCATTTCAATGTTGTAACTTGCTGAAAACAGTCTACAGTGTTTTCATAACATCTCGAATAAACATAACAAAAACATTTTTTTATCCAGAGTGCTTCAAACATGATTTAGAGCTTGTTTATGGAAAAGTGCTTATTTCTGCATTTCAATGTTGCAACTTGCTGAAAACTGTCCACGGCGTTCATTTCATCTCAAGCTAGACACAGCACAGCAAAAATTGGATATCCAGAGTGCATCAAAACATGATTTAGAGCTTGTTTATGGAAAAGTGCTTATTTCTGCATTTCAATGTTGTAACTTGCTGAAAACAGTCTACAGTGTTTTCATAACATCTCGAATAAACATAACAAAAACATTTTTTTATCCAGAGTGCTTCAAACATGATTTAGAGCTTGTTTATGGAAAAGTGCTTATTTCTGCATTTCAATGTTGCAACTTGCTGAAAACTGTCCACGGTGTTCATTTCATCTCAACCTAGACACAGCACAGCAAAAATTGGATATCCAGAGTGCTTCAAACATGATTTAGAGCTTGTTTATGTAAAAGTGCTTATTTCTGCATTTCAATGTTGCAACTTGCTGAAAACTGTCCACGGCGTTCATTTCATCTCAAGCTAGACACAGCACAGCAAAAATTGGATATCCAGAGTGCATCAAAACATGATTTAGAGCTTGTTTATGGAAAAGTGCTTATTTCTGCATTTCAATGTTGTAACTTGCTGAAAACAGTCTACAGTGTTTTCATAACATCTCGAATAAACATAACAAAAACATTTTTTTATCCAGAGTGCTTCAAACATGATTTAGAGCTTGTTTATGGAAAAGTGCTTATTTCTGCATTTCAATGTTGCAACTTGCTGAAAACTGTCCACGGTGTTCATTTCATCTCAAGCTAGACACAGCACAGCAAAAATTGGATATCCAGAGTGCATCAAAACATGATTTAGAGCTTGTTTATGGAAAAGTGCTTATTTCTGCATTTCAATGTTGTAACTTGCTGAAAACAGTCTACAGTGTTTTCATAACATCTCGAATAAACATAACAAAAACATTTTTTTATCCAGAGTGCTTCAAACATGATTTAGAGCTTGTTTATGGAAAAGTGCTTATTTCTGCATTTCAATGTTGCAACTTGCTGAAAACTGTCCACGGCGTTCATTTCATCTCAAGCTAGACACAGCACAGCAAAAATTGGATATCCAGAGTGCATCAAAACATGATTTAGAGCTTGTTTATGGAAAAGTGCTTATTTCTGCATTTCAATGTTGTAACTTGCTGAAAACAGTCTACAGTGTTTTCATAACATCTCGAATAAACATAACAAAAACATTTTTTTATCCAGAGTGCTTCAAACATGATTTAGAGCTTGTTTATGGAAAAGTGCTTATTTCTGCATTTCAATGTTGCAACTTGCTGAAAACTGTCCACGGTGTTCATTTCATCTCAAGCTAGACACAGCACAGCAAAAATTGGATATCCAGAGTGCATCAAACATGATTTAGAGCTTGTTTATGGAAAAGTGCTTATTTCTGCATTTCAATGTTGTAACTTGCTGAAAACAGTCTACAGTGTTTTCATAACATCTCGAATAAACATAACAAAAACATTTTTTTATCCAGAGTGCTTCAAACATGATTTAGAGCTTGTTTATGGAAAAGTGCTTATTTCTGCATTTCAATGTTGCAACTTGCTGAAAACTGTCCACGGCGTTCATTTCATCTCAAGCTAGACACAGCACAGCAAAAATTGGATATCCAGAGTGCATCAAAACATGATTTAGAGCTTGTTTATGGAAAAGTGCTTATTTCTGCATTTCAATGTTGTAACTTGCTGAAAACAGTCTACAGTGTTTTCATAACATCTCGAATAAACATAACAAAAACATTTTTTTATCCAGAGTGCTTCAAACATGATTTAGAGCTTGTTTATGGAAAAGTGCTTATTTCTGCATTTCAATGTTGCAACTTGCTGAAAACTGTCCACGGTGTTCATTTCATCTCAACCTAGACACAGCACAGCAAAAATTGGATATCCAGAGTGCTTCAAACATGATTTAGAGCTTGTTTATGTAAAAGTGCTTATTTCTGCATTTCAATGTTGCAACTTGCTGAAAACTGTCCACGGCGTTCATTTCATCTCAAGCTAGACACAGCACAGCAAAAATTGGATATCCAGAGTGCATCAAACATGATTTAGAGCTTGTTTATGGAAAAGTGCTTATTTCTGCATTTCAATGTTGTAACTTGCTGAAAACAGTCTACAGTGTTTTCATAACATCTCGAATAAACATAACAAAAACATTTTTTTATCCAGAGTGCTTCAAACATGATTTAGAGCTTGTTTATGGAAAAGTGCTTATTTCTGCATTTCAATGTTGCAACTTGCTGAAAACTGTCCACGGCGTTCATTTCATCTCAAGCTAGACACAGCACAGCAAAAATTGGATATCCAGAGTGCATCAAAACATGATTTAGAGCTTGTTTATGGAAAAGTGCTTATTTCTGCATTTCAATGTTGTAACTTGCTGAAAACAGTCTACAGTGTTTTCATAACATCTCGAATAAACATAACAAAAACATTTTTTTATCCAGAGTGCTTCAAACATGATTTAGAGCTTGTTTATGGAAAAGTGCTTATTTCTGCATTTCAATGTTGCAACTTGCTGAAAACTGTCCACGGTGTTCATTTCATCTCAAGCTAGACACAGCACAGCAAAAATTGGATATCCAGAGTGCATCAAAACATGATTTAGAGCTTGTTTATGGAAAAGTGCTTATTTCTGCATTTCAATGTTGTAACTTGCTGAAAACAGTCTACAGTGTTTCATAACATCTCGAATAAACATAACAAAAACATTTTTTTATCCAGAGTGCTTCAAACATGATTTAGAGCTTGTTTATGGAAAAGTGCTTATTTCTGCATTTCAATGTTGCAACTTGCTGAAAACTGTCCACGGCGTTCATTTCATCTCAAGCTAGACACAGCACAGCAAAAATTGGATATCCAGAGTGCATCAAAACATGATTTAGAGCTTGTTTATGGAAAAGTGCTTATTTCTGCATTTCAATGTTGTAACTTGCTGAAAACAGTCTACAGTGTTTTCATAACATCTCGAATAAACATAACAAAAACATTTTTTTATCCAGAGTGCTTCAAACATGATTTAGAGCTTGTTTATGGAAAAGTGCTTATTTCTGCATTTCAATGTTGCAACTTGCTGAAAACTGTCCACGGCGTTCATTTCATCTCAAGCTAGACACAGCACAGCAAAAATTGGATATCCAGAGTGCATCAAACATGATTTAGAGCTTGTTTATGGAAAAGTGCTTATTTCTGCATTTCAATGTTGTAACTTGCTGAAAACAGTCTACAGTGTTTTCATAACATCTCGAATAAACATAACAAAAACATTTTTTTATCCAGAGTGCTTCAAACATGATTTAGAGCTTGTTTATGGAAAAGTGCTTATTTCTGCATTTCAATGTTGCAACTTGCTGAAAAACTGTCCACGGCGTTCATTTCATCTCAAGCTAGACACAGCACAGCAAAAATTGGATATCCAGAGTGCATCAAAACATGATTTAGAGCTTGTTTATGGAAAAGTGCTTATTTCTGCATTTCAATGTTGTAACTTGCTGAAAACAGTCTCAGTGTTTTCATAACATCTCGAATAAACATAACAAAACATTTTTTTATCCAGAGTGCTTCAAACATGATTTAGAGCTTGTTTATGGAAAAGTGCTTATTTCTGCATTTCAATGTTGCAACTTGCTGAAAACTGTCCACGGTGTTCATTTCATCTCAACCTAGACACAGCACAGCAAAAATTGGATATCCAGAGTGCATTCAAAACATGATTTAGAGCTTGTTTATGGAAAAGTGCTTATTTCTGCATTTCAATGTTGTAACTTGCTGAAAACAGTCTACAGTGTTTTCATAACATCTCGAATAACATAACAAAAACATTTTTTTATCCAGAGTGCTTCAAACATGATTTAGAGCTTGTTTATGGAAAAGTGCTTATTTCTGCATTTCAATGTTGCAACTTGCTGAAAACTGTCCACGGCGTTCATTTCATCTCAAGCTAGACACAGCACAGCAAAAATTGGATATCCAGAGTGCATCAAAACATGATTTAGAGCTTGTTTATGGAAAAGTGCTTATTTCTGCATTTCAATGTTGCTAACTTGCTGAAAACAGTCTACAGTGTTTTCATAACATCTCGAATAAACATAACAAAAACATTTTTTTTATCCAGAGTGCTTTCAAACATGATTTAGAGCTTGTTTATGGAAAAGTGCTTATTTCTGCATTTCAATGTTGAACTTGCTGAAAACTGTCCACGGTGTTCATTCATCTCAACTAGACACAGCACAGCAAAAATTGGATATCCAGAGTGCATCAAACATGATTTAGAGCTTGTTTATGGAAAAGTGCTTATTTCTGCATTTCAATGTTGCAACTTGCTGAAAACTGTCCACGGCGTTCATTTCATCTAACTAGACACAGCACAGCAAAAATTGGATATCCAGAGTGCATCAAACATGATTTAGAGCTTGTTTATGGAAAAGTGCTTATTTCTGCATTTCAATGTTGTAACTTGCTGAAAACAGTCTACAGTGTTTTCATAACATTCTCGAATAAACATAACAAAAACATTTTTTTATCCAGAGTGCTTCAAACATGATTTAGAGCTTGTTTATGGAAAAGTGCTTATTTCTGCATTTCAATGTTGCAACTTGCTGAAAACTGTCCACGGCGTTCATTTCATCTCAACCTAGACACAGCACAGCAAAAATTGGATATCCAGAGTGCATCAAACATGATTTAGAGCTTGTTTATGGAAAAGTGCTTATTTCTGCATTTCAATGTTGTAACTTGCTGAAAACAGTCTACAGTGTTTTCATAACATCTCGAATAAACATAACAAAAACATTTTTTTATCCAGAGTGCTTCAAACATGATTTAGAGCTTGTTTATGGAAAAGTGCTTATTTCTGACATTTCAATGTTGCAACTTGCTGAAAACTGTCCACGGCGTTCATTTCATCTCAACCTAGACACAGCACAGCAAAAATTGGATATCCAGAGTGCATTCAAACATGATTTAGAGCTTGTTTATGGAAAAGTGCTTATTTCTGCATTTCAATGTTTGTAACTTGCTGAAAACAGTCTACAGTGTTTTCATAACATCTCGAATAAACATAACAAAAACATTTTTTATCCAGAGTGCTTCAAACATGATTTAGAGCTTGTTTATGGAAAAGTGCTTATTTCTGCATTTCAATGTTGCAACTTGCTGAAAACTGTCCACGGTGTTCATTTCATCTCAAGCCTAGACACAGCACAGCAAAAATTGGATATCCAGAGTGCATCAAACATGATTTAGAGCTTGTTTATGGAAAAGTGCTTATTTCTGCATTTCAATGTTGCAACTTGCTGAAAACTGTCCACGGCGTTCATTTCATCTCAACGCTAGACACAGCACAGCAAAAATTGGATATCCAGAGTGCATCAAACATGATTTAGAGCTTGTTTATGGAAAAGTGCTTATTTCTGCATTTCAATGTTGTAACTTGCTGAAAACAGTCTACAGTGTTTTCATAACATCTCGAATAAACATAACAAAAACATTTTTTTATCCAGAGTGCTTCAACATGATTTAGAGCTTGTTTATGGAAAAGTGCTTATTTCTGCATTTTCAATGTTGCAACTTGCTGAAAACTGTCCACGGCGTTCATTTCATCTCAACCTAGAACACAGCACAGCAAAATTGGATATCCAGTAGTGCAATTCAAACATGATTTAGAGCTTGTTTATGGAAAGTGCTTATTTCTGCCATTTTCAATGTTGCAACTTGCTGAAAACTGTCCCACGGCGTTCATTTATCTCAACACGCAGACACACACAGTAAAAATTTGGAATCCGAGTGCATTCAAACATGATTTAGAGCTTTGTTTATGGAAAAGTGCTTATTTCTGCATTTCAATGTTGTAACTGCTGAAAACAGTCTACGCTGTTTCAATACATCTCGAACTAAACATACACAAAAACATTTTTTTATCTCCAGAGTGCTTCAAAATGATTTAGAGCTTGTTATGGAAAAGTGCTTATTTCTGCATTTCAATGTTGCAACTTGCTGAAAACTGTCCACGGCGTTCATTTCATCTCAACCTAGACACAGCACAGCAAAATTGGAATCCAGAGTGCATCAAACATATTTAGAGCTTGTTTATGGAAACGTGCTTATTTCTGCATTCAATGTTGTAACTTGCTGAAACAGTCTACCGTGTTTCATAACATCTCGAATACACATAACAAAAACATTTTTTTATCCAGAGTGCTTCAAACATGATTTAGAGCTTGTTTATGGAAAAGTGCTATTTCTGCATTTCAATGTTTCCACTTGCTGAAAACTGTCCACGGCGTTCATTTCATCTCAACCTAGACACAGCACAAGCAAAATTGGACATCCAGAGTGCATCAAAAATGATTTAGAGCTTGTTTATGGAAAAGTGCTTATTTTCGCATTTTCAATGTTGCAACTTGCTGAAAACTGTCCCCGGCGTTCATTTACATCTCAACCTAGACACAGCACAGCAAAATTGGATATCCAGAGTGCATCAAACATGATTTAGAGCTTGTTTTATGGAAAAGTGCTTATTTCTGCATTTCAATGTTGCAACTTGCTGAAAACTGTCCACGGCGTTCATTTCATCTCAACTAGACACAGCACAGCAAAAATTGGATATCCAGAGTGCATCAAACATGATTTAGAGCTTGTTTATGGAAAGTGCTTATTTCTGCCATTTCAATGTTGTAACTTGCTGAAAACAGTCTACAGTTGTTTTTCATAACATCTCGAATAAACATAACAAAAACATTTTTTATCCAGAGTGCTTCAAACATGATTTAGAGCTTGTTTATGGAAAAGTGCTTATTTCTGCATTTCAATGTTGAACTTGCTGAAAACTGTCCACGGCGTTCATTTCATCTCAACCTAGACACAGCACAGCAAAAATTGGATATCCAGAGTGCATCAAACATGATTTAGAGCTTGTTTATGGAAAAGTGCTTATTTCTGCATTTCAATGTTGTAAACTTGCCTGAAAACAGTCTACAGTGTTTTCATAAATCTCGAATAAACATAACAAAAACATTTTTTTATCCAGAGTGCTTCAAACATGATTTAGAGCTTGTTTATGGAAAAGTGCTTATTTCTGCATTTCAATGTTGCAACTTGCTGAAACATGTCCACGGCTGTTCTTCATTCAACCTAGAAACAGCACAAGAAAATTGGCTATCCAGAGTGCATTCAAACATGATTTAGAGCTTGTCTATGGAAAAGTGCTTATTTTTGCATTCAATGTTTGCAACTTGCTTGAAAACTGTCCACGGCGTTCATTTCATCTCAACCTAGACACAGCACAGCAAAAATTGGATATCCAGAGTGCATCAAACATGATTCTAGAGCTTGTTTATGGAAAAGTGCTTATTTCTGCATTTCAATGTTGTAACTTGCTGAAACAGTTCTACAGTGTTTTCATAACATCTCGAATAAACAATAACAAAAACATTTTTTTATCCAGAGTGCTTCAACATGATTTAGAGCTTGTTTATGGAAAAGTGCTTATTTCTGCATTTCAATGTTGCAACTTGCTGAAAACTGTCCACGGCGTTCATTTCATCTCAACCTAGACACAGCACAGCAAAAATTGGATATCCAGAGTGCATCAAACATGATTTAGAGCTTGTTTATGGAAAAGTGCTTATTTCTGCATTTCAATGTTGCAACTTGCTGAAAACTGTCCACGGCGTTCATTTCATCTCAACCTAGACACAGCACAGCAAAATTGGATATCCAGAGTGCATCAAACATGATTTAGAGCTTGTTTATGGAAAAGTGCTTATTTCTGCATTTCAATGTTGCAACTTGCTGAAAACTGTCCACGGCGTTCATTTCATCTCAACCTAGACACAGCACAGCAAAAATTGGATATCCAGAGTGCATCAAACATGATTTAGAGCTTGTTTATGGAAAAGTGCTTATTTCTGCATTTCAATGTTGTAACTTGCTGAAAACAGTCTACAGTGTTTCATCATCTCGAATAAACATAACAAAAAATTTTTTATCCAGAGTGCTTCAAACATGATTTAGAGCTTGTTTATGGAAAAGTGCTTATTTCTGCATTTCAATGTTGCAACTTGCTGAAAACTGTCCACGGCGTTCATTTCATCTCAACCTAGACACAGCACAGCAAAAATTGGATATCCAGAGTGCATCAAACATGATTTAGAGCTTGTTTATGGAAAAGTGCTTATTTCTGCATTTCAATGTTGTAACTTGCTGAAAACAGTCTACAGTGTTTTCATAACATCTCGAATAAACATAACAAAAACATGTTTTATCCAGAGTGCTTCAAACATGATTTAGAGCTTGTTTATGGAAAAGTGCTTATTTCTGCATTTCAATGTTGTAACTTGCTGAAAACAGTCACAGTTTTCATAACATCTCGAAGAAACATAACAAAAAATTTTTTATCCAGAGTGCTTCAAACATGATTTAGAGCTTGTTTATGGAAAAGTGCTTATTTCTGCATTTCAATGTTGCAACTTGCTGAAAACTGTCCACGGCGTTCATTTCATCTCAACCTAGACACAGCACAAAAACATTTGTTTATCCATAGTGCTTCAAACATGATTTAGAGCTTGGTTTATGGAAAGTGGCTTATTTCTGCATTTCAATGTTGCAACTTGCTGAAAACTGTCCACGGTTGTATTTCATCTCAACCTAGACACAGCATAAGCAAAAATTGGATATCCAGAGTGCTTACAAACTGATTTAGAGCTGTTTATGGAAAAGTGCTTATTTCTGCATTTCAATGTTGCAACTTGCTGAAAACTGTCCACGGCGTTCATTCATCTCAACTAGACCAGCAAGTACAAAAAATTGGATATCCAGAGTGCATCAAACATGATTTAGAGCTTGTTTTATGGAAAAGTGCTTATTTCTGCATTTTCAATGTTGCAACTTGCTGAAAACTGTCCACGGCGTTCATTTCATCTCAACCTAGACACAGCACAGCAAAAATTGGAATCCAGAGTGCTTCAACATGATTTAGAGCTTGTTTATGGAAAAGTGCTTATTTCTGCATTTCAATGTTGTAACTTGCTGAAACAGTCTACAGTGTTTTTCATAACATCTCGAATAAACATAACAAAACATTTTTTATCCAGAGTGCTTCAAACATGATTTAGAGCTTGTTTATGGAAAAGTGCTTATTTCTGCATTTCAATGTTGCAACTGGCTGAAAACTGTCCACGGCGGTCATTTCATCTCAACCTAGACACAAGCACAGCAAAAATTGGATATCAGAGTGCTTCAAACATGATTTAGAGCTTGTTTATGAAAAGTGCTTATTTCTGCATTTCATGTGTGCAACTTGCTGAAAACTGTCCACCGTGCTTTCATCATACTAGACACAGCACAGCAAAATTTGATATCCAGAGTGCATCAAAACATGATTTAGAGCTTGTTTATGGAAAAGTGCTTATTTCTGCATTTCAATGTTGCAACTTGCTGAAAACTGTCCACGGCGTTCATTCATCTCAACCTAGACACAGCACAGCAAAAATTGGAATCCAGAGTGCATCAAACATGATTTAGAGCTTGTTTATGGAAAAGTGCTTATTTCTGCATTTCAATGTTGCAACTTGCTGAAAACTGTCCACGGCGTTCATTTCATCTCAACCTAGACACAGCACAGCAAAAATTGATATCCAGAGTGCATCAAACATGATTTAGAGCTTGTTTATGGAAAAGTGCTTATTTCTGCATTTCAATGTTGTAACTTGCTGAAAACAGTCTACAGTGTTTCATAACATCTCGAATAAACATAACAAAACATTTTTTATCCAGAGTGCTTCAAACATGATTTAGAGCTTGTTTATGGAAAAGTGCTTATTTCTGCATTTCAATGTTGCAACTTGCTGAAAACTGTCCACGGCGTTCATTTCATCTCAACCTAGACACAGCACAGCAAAAATTGGAATCCAGAGTGCATCAAACATGATTTAGAGCTTGTTTATGGAAAAGTGCTTATTTCTGCATTTCAATGTTGCAACTTGCTGAAAACTGTCCACGGGTTCATTTCATCTCAACTAGACACAGCACAGCAAAAATTGGATATCCAGAGTGCATCAAACATGATTTAGAGCTTGTTTATGGAAAAGTGCTTATTTCTGCATTTCAATGTTGCAACTTGCTGAAAACTGTCCACGGCGTTCATTTCATCTCAACCTAGACACAGCACAGCAAAAATTGGATATCCAGAGTGCATCAAACATGATTTAGAGCTTGTTTATGGAAAAGTGCTTATTTCTGCATTTCAATGTTGTGAACTTGCTGAAAACAGTCTACAGTGTTTCATAACATCTCGAATAAACATAACAAAAACATTTTTTATCCAGAGTGCTTCAAACATGATTTAGAGCTTGTTTATGGAAAAGTGCTTATTTCTGCATTTCAATGTTGCAACTTGCTGAAAACTGTCCACGGCGTTCATTTCATCTCAACTAGACACAGCACAGCAAAAATTGGATATCCAGAGTGCATCAAACATGATTTAGAGCTTGTTTATGGAAAAGTGCTTATTTCTGCATTTCAATGTTGCAACTTGCTGAAAACTGTCCACGGCGTTCATTTCATCTCAAACTAGACACAGCACAGCAAAAATTGGAATCCAGAGTGCATCAAACATGATTTAGAGCTTGTTTATGGAAAAGTGCTTATTTCTGCATTTCAATGTTGTAACTTGCTGAAAACAGTCTACAGTGTTTTCATAACATCTCGAATAAACATAACAAAAAACATTTTTTATCCAGAGTGCTTCAAACATGATTTAGAGCTTGTTTATGGAAAAGTGCTTATTTCTGCATTTCAATGTTGCAACTTGCTGAAAACTGTCCACGGCGTTCATTTCATCTCAACTAGACACAGCACAGCAAAAATTGGATATCCAGAGTGCATCAAACATGATTTAGAGCTTGTTTATGGAAAAGTGCTTATTTCTGCATTTCAATGTTGCAACTTGCTGAAAACTGTCCACGGTGTTCATTTCATCTCAACCAGACACAGCACAGCAAAAATTGGATATCCAGAGTGCATCAAACATGATTTAGAGCTTGTTTATGGAAAAGTGCTTATTTCTGCATTTCAATGTTGCAACTTGCTGAAAACTGTCCACGGTGTTCATTTCATCTCAACTAGACACAGCACAGCAAAAATTGGATATCCAGAGTGCATCAAACATGATTTAGAGCTTGTTTATGGAAAAGTGCTTATTTCTGCATTTCAATGTTGCAACTTGCTGAAAACTGTCCACGGCGTTCATTTCATCTCAACCTAGACACAGCACAGCAAAAATTGGACATCCAGAGTGCATCAAACATGATTTAGAGCTTGTTTATGGAAAAGTGCTTATTTCTGCATTTCAATGTTGTAACTTGCTGAAAACAGTCTACAGGTTTTCATAACATCTCGAATAAACATAACAAAAACATTTTTTATCCAGAGTGCTTCAAACATGATTTAGAGCTTGTTTATGGAAAAGTGCTTATTTTGCATTTCAATGTTGCAACTTGCTGAAAACTGTCCACGGCGTTCATTTCATCTCAACCTAGACACAGCACAGCAAAAATTGGACATCCAGAGTGCATCAAACATGATTTAGAGCTTGTTTATGGAAAAGTGCTTATTTCTGCATTTCAATGTTGCAACTTGCTGAAAACTGTCCACGGCGTTCATTTCATCTCAACCTAGACACAGCACAGCAAAAATTGGATATCCAGAGTGCATCAAACATGATTTAGAGCTTGTTTATGGAAAAGTGCTTATTTCTGCATTTCAATGTTGCAACTTGCTGAAAACTGTCCACGGCGTTCATTTCATCTCAACCTAGACACAGCACAGCAAAAATTGGATATCCAGAGTGCATCAAACATGATTTAGAGCTTGTTTATGGAAAAGTGCTTATTTCTGCATTTCAATGTTGTAACTTGCTGAAAACAGTCTACAGTGTTTTCATAACATCTCGAATAAACATAACAAAAACATTTTTTATCCAGAGTGCTTCAAACATGATTTAGAGCTTGTTTATGGAAAAGTGCTTATTTCTGCATTTCAATGTTGCAACTTGCTGAAAACTGTCCACGGCGTTCATTTCATCTCAACCTAGACACAGCACAGCAAAAATTGGATATCCAGAGTGCATCAAACATGATTTAGAGCTTGTTTATGGAAAAGTGCTTATTTCTGCATTTCAATGTTGCAACTTGCTGAAAACTGTCCACGGCGTTCATTCATCTCAAACTAGACACAGCACAGCAAAAATTGGATATCCAGAGTGCATCAAACATGATTTAGAGCTTGTTTATGGAAAAGTGCTTATTTCTGCATTTCAATGTTGCAACTTGCTGAAAACTGTCCACGGTGTTCATTTCATCTCAACCTAGACACAGCACAGCAAAAATTGGATATCCAGAGTGCATCAAACATGATTTAGAGCTTGTTTATGGAAAAGTGCTTATTTCTGCATTTCAATGTTGCAACTTGCTGAAAACTGTCCACGGCGTTCATTTCATCTCAACTAGACACAGCACAGCAAAAATTGGACATCCAGAGTGCATCAAACATGATTTAGAGCTTGTTTATGGAAAAGTGCTTATTTCTGCATTTCAATGTTGTAACTTGCTGAAAACAGTCTACAGTGTTTTCATAACATCTCGAATAAACATAACAAAACATTTTTTTATCCAGAGTGCTTCAAACATGATTTAGAGCTTGTTTATGGAAAAGTGCTTATTTCTGCATTTCAATGTTGCAACTTGCTGAAAACTGTCCACGGCGTTCATTTCATCTCAACCTAGACACAGCACAGCAAAAATTGGATATCCAGAGTGCATCAAACATGATTTAGAGCTTGTTTATGGAAAAGTGCTTATTTCTGCATTTCAATGTTGCAACTTGCTGAAAACTGTCCACGGCGTTCATTTCATCTCAACTAGACACAGCACAGCAAAAAATTGGATATCCAGAGTGCATCAAACATGATTTAGAGCTTGTTTATGGAAAAGTGCTTATTTCTGCATTTCAATGTTGCAACTTGCTGAAAACTGTCCACGGCGTTCATTTCATCTCAACCTAGACACAGCACAGCAAAAATTGGACATCCAGAGTGCATCAAACATGATTTAGAGCTTGTTTATGGAAAAGTGCTTATTTCTGCATTTCAATGTTGTAACTTGCTGAAAACAGTCTACAGTGTTTCATAACATCTCGAATAAACATAACAAAAACATTTTTTATCCAGAGTGCTTCAAACATGATTTAGAGCTTGTTTATGGAAAAGTGCTTATTTCTGCATTTCAATGTTGCAACTTGCTGAAAACTGTCCACGGCGTTCATTTCATCTCAACCTAGACACAGCACAGCAAAAATTGGACATCCAGAGTGCATCAAACATGATTTAGAGCTTGTTTATGGAAAAGTGCTTATTTCTGCATTTCAATGTTGTAACTTGCTGAAAACAGTCTACAGTGTTTTCATAACATCTCGAATAAACATAACAAAAACATTTTTTATCCAGAGTGCTTCAAACATGATTTAGAGCTTGTTTATGGAAAAGTGCTTATTTCTGCATTTCAATGTTGCAACTTGCTGAAAACAGTCCACAGTGTTTCATTAACATCTCGAAGAAACATAACAAAAACATTTTTATCCAGAGTGCTTCAAACATGATTTAGAGCTTGTTTATGGAAAAGTGCTTATTTCTGCATTTCAATGTTGCAACTTGCTGAAAACTGTCCACGGCGTTCATTTCATCTCAACCTAGACACAGCACAGCAAAAATTGGACATCCAGAGTGCATCAAACATGATTTAGAGCTTGTTTATGGAAAAGTGCTTATTTCTGCATTTCAATGTTGCAACTTGCTGAAAACTGTCCACGGCGTTCATTTCATCTCAACCTAGACACAGCACAGCAAAAATTGGATATCCAGAGTGCATCAAACATGATTTAGAGCTTGTTTATGGAAAAGTGCTTATTTCTGCATTTCAATGTTGTAACTTGCTGAAAACAGTCTACAGTGTTTTCATAACATCTCGAATAAACATAACAAAAAATTTTTTATCCAGAGTGCTTCAAACATGATTTAGAGCTTGTTTATGGAAAAGTGCTTATTTCTGCATTTCAATGTTGCAACTTGCTGAAAACTGTCCACGGCGTTCATTTCATCTCAACCTAGACACAGCACAGCAAAAATTGGATATCCAGAGTGCATCAAACATGATTTAGAGCTTGTTTATGGAAAAGTGCTTATTTCTGCATTTCAATGTTGCAACTTGCTGAAAACTGTCCACGGCGTTCATTTCATCTCAACCTAGACACAGCACAGCAAAAATTGGATATCCAGAGTGCATCAAACATGATTTAGAGCTTGTTTATGGAAAAGTGCTTATTTCTGCATTTCAATGTTGTAACTTGCTGAAAACAGTCTACAGTGTTTTCATAACATCTCGAATAAACATAACAAAAACATTTTTTATCCAGAGTGCTTCAAACATGATTTAGAGCTTGTTTATGGAAAAGTGCTTATTTCTGCATTTCAATGTTGCAACTTGCTGAAAACTGTCCACGGCGTTCATTTCATCTCAACTAGACACAGCACAGCAAAAATTGGACATCCAGAGTGCATCAAACATGATTTAGAGCTTGTTTATGGAAAAGTGCTTATTTCTGCATTTCAATGTTGTAACTTGCTGAAAACAGTCTACAGTGTTTTCATAACATCTCGAATAAACATAACAAAAACATTTTTTATCCAGAGTGCTTCAAACATGATTTAGAGCTTGTTTATGGAAAAGTGCTTATTTCTGCATTTCAATGTTGTAACTTGCTGAAAACAGTCTACAGTGTTTTCATAACATCTCGAATAAACATAACAAAAAAATTTTTTATCCAGAGTGCTTCAAACATGATTTAGAGCTTGTTTATGGAAAAGTGCTTATTTCTGCATTTCAATGTTGCAACTTGCTGAAAACTGTCCACGGCGTTCATTTCATCTCAACCTAGACACAGCACAGCAAAAATTGGACATCCAGAGTGCATCAAACATGATTTAGAGCTTGTTTATGGAAAAGTGCTTATTTCTGCATTTCAATGTTGTAACTTGCTGAAAACAGTCTACAGTGTTTTCATAACATCTCGAATAAACATAACAAAAACATTTTTTATCCAGAGTGCTTCAAACATGATTTAGAGCTTGTTTATGGAAAAGTGCTTATTTCTGCATTTCAATGTTGCAACTTGCTGAAAACTGTCCACGGCGTTCATTTCATCTCAACTAGACACAGCACAGCAAAAATTGGACATCCAGAGTGCATCAAACATGATTTAGAGCTTGTTTATGGAAAAGTGCTTATTTCTGCATTTCAATGTTGCAACTTGCTGAAAACTGTCCACGGCGTTCATTTCATCTCAACCTAGACACAGCGCAGCAAAAATTGGACATCCAGAGTGCATCAAACATGATTTAGAGCTTGTTTATGGAAAAGTGCTTATTTCTGCATTTCAATGTTGCAACTTGCTGAAAACAGTCTACAGTGTTTTCATAACATCTCGAATAAACATACCAAAACATTTTTTTATCCAGAGTGCTTCAAACATGATTTAGAGCTTGTTTATGGAAAAGTGCTTATTTCTGCATTTCAATGTTGCAACTTGCTGAAAACTGTCCACGGCGTTCATTTCATCTCAACCTAGACACAGCACAGCAAAAATTGGATATCCAGAGTGCATCAAACATGATTTAGAGCTTGTTTATGGAAAAGTGCTTATTTCTGCATTTCAATGTTGCAACTTGCTGAAAACTGTCCACGGCGTTCATTTCATCTCAACCTAGACACAGCACAGCAAAAATTGGATATCCAGAGTGCATCAAACATGATTTAGAGCTTGTTTATGGAAAAGTGCTTATTTCTGCATTTCAATGTTGTAACTTGCTGAAAACAGTCTACAGTGTTTTCATAACATCTCGAATAAACATAACAAAAACATTTTTTATCCAGAGTGCTTCAAACATGATTTAGAGCTTGTTTATGGAAAAGTGCTTATTTCTGCATTTCAATGTTGCAACTTGCTGAAAACTGTCCACGGCGTTCATTTCATCTCAACCTAGACACAGCACAGCAAAAATTGGATATCCAGAGTGCATCAAACATGATTTAGAGCTTGTTTATGGAAAAGTGCTTATTTCTGCATTTCAATGTTGCAACTTGCTGAAAACTGTCCACGGTGTTCATTTCATCTCAACTAGACACAGCACAGCAAAAATTGGATATCCAGAGTGCATCAAACATGATTTAGAGCTTGTTTATGGAAAAGTGCTTATTTCTGCATTTCAATGTTGCAACTTGCTGAAAACTGTCCACGGCGTTCATTTCATCTCAACCTAGACACAGCACAGCAAAATTGGATATCCAGAGTGCATCAAACATGATTTAGAGCTTGTTTATGGAAAAGTACTTATTTCTGCATTTCAATGTTGCAACTTGCTGAAAACTGTCCACGGTGTTCATTTCATCTCAACCTAGACACAGCACAGCAAAAATTGGACATCCAGAGTGCATCAAACATGATTTAGAGCTTGTTTATGGAAAAGTGCTTATTTCTGCATTTCAATGTTGCAACTTGCTGAAAACTGTCCACGGCGTTCATTTCATCTCAACCTAGACACAGCACAGCAAAAATTGGACATCCAGAGTGCATCAAACATGATTTAGAGCTTGTTTATGGAAAAGTGCTTATTTCTGCATTTCAATGTTGCAACTTGCTGAAAACTGTCCACGCGTTCATTCATCTCAACTAGACACAGCACAGCAAAAATTGGACATCCAGAGTGCATCAAACATGATTTAGAGCTTGTTTATGGAAAAGTGCTTATTTCTGCATTTCAATGTTGCAACTTGCTGAAAACTGTCCACGGCGTTCATTTCATCTCAACCTAGACACAGCACAGCAAAAATTGGATATCCAGAGTGCATCAAACATGATTTAGAGCTTGTTTATGGAAAAGTGCTTATTTCTGCATTTCAATGTTGTAACTTGCTGAAAACAGTCTACAGTGTTTTCATAACATCTCGAATAAACATAACAAAAACATGTTTTATCCAGAGTGCTTCAAACATGATTTAGAGCTTGTTTATGGAAAAGTGCTTATTTCTGCATTTCAATGTTGCAACTTGCTGAAAACTGTCCACGGCGTTCATTTCATCTCAACCTAGACACAGCACAGCAAAAATTGGATCCAGAGTGCATCAAACATGATTTAGAGCTTGTTTATGGAAAAGTGCTTATTTCTGCATTTCAATGTTGCAACTTGCTGAAAACTGTCCACGGCGTTCATTTCATCTCAACCTAGACACAGCACAGCAAAAATTGGATATCCAGAGTGCATCAAACATGATTTAGAGCTTGTTTATGGAAAAGTGCTTATTTCTGCATTTCAATGTTGTAACTTGCTGAAAACAGTCTACAGTGTTTTCATAACATCTCGAATAAACATAACAAAAACATTTTTTATCCAGAGTGCTTCAAACATGATTTAGAGCTTGTTTATGGAAAAGTGCTTATTTCTGCATTTCAATGTTGCAACTTGCTGAAAACTGTCCACGGCGTTCATTTCATCTCAACCTAGACACAGCACAGCAAAAATTGGACATCCAGAGTGCATCAAACATGATTTAGAGCTTGTTTATGGAAAAGTGCTTATTTCTGCATTTCAATGTTGTAACTTGCTGAAACAGTCTACAGTGTTTTCATAACATCTCGAATAAACATAAAAAAACATTTTTATCCAGAGTGCTTCAAACATGATTTAGAGCTTGTTTATGGAAAAGTGCTTATTTCTGCATTTCAATGTTGTAACTTGCTGAAAACAGTCCACAGTGTTTTCATTCATCTCGAAGAAACATAACAAAAAATTTTTTATCCAGAGTGCTTCAAACATGATTTAGAGCTTGTTTATGGAAAAGTGCTTATTTTGCATTTCAATGTTGCAACTTGCTGAAAACTGTCCACGGCGTTCATTTCATCTCAACCTAGACACAGCACAGCAAAAATTGGACATCCAGAGTGCATCAAACATGATTTAGAGCTTGTTTATGGAAAAGTGCTTATTTCTGCATTTCAATGTTGTAACTTGCTGAAAACAGTCTACAGTGTTTTCATAACATCTCGAATAAACATAACAAAAACATTTTTTATCCAGAGTGCTTCAAACATGATTTAGAGCTTGTTTATGGAAAAGTGCTTATTTCTGCATTTCAATGTTTCAACTTGCTGAAAACTGTCCACGGCGTTCATTTCATCTCAACCTAGACACAGCACAGCAAAAATTGGACATCCAGAGTGCATCAAACATGATTTAGAGCTTGTTTATGGAAAAGTGCTTATTTCTGCATTTCAATGTTGCAACTTGCTGAAAACTGTCCACGGCGTTCATTTCATCTCAACCTAGACACAGCACAGCAAAAATTGGATATCCAGAGTGCTTCAAACATGATTTAGAGCTTGTTTATGGAAAAGTGCTTATTTCTGCATTTCAATGTTGTAACTTGCTGAAAACAGTCTACAGTGTTTCATAACATCTCGAATAAACATAACAAAACATTTTTTATCCAGAGTGCTTCAAACATGATTTAGAGCTTGTTTATGGAAAAGTGCTTATTTCTGCATTTCAATGTTGCAACTTGCTGAAAACTGTCCACGGCGTTCATTTCATCTCAACCTAGACACAGCACAGCAAAAATTGGACATCCAGAGTGCATCAAACATGATTTAGAGCTTGTTTATGGAAAAGTGCTTATTTCTGCATTTCAATGTTGTAACTTGCTGAAAACAGTCTACAGTGTTTTCATAACATCTCGAATAAAATAACAAAAACATTTTTTATCCAGAGTGCTTCAAACATGATTTAGAGCTTGTTTATGGAAAAGTGCTTATTTCTGCATTTCAATGTTGTAACTTGCTGAAAACAGTCTACAGTGTTTCATAACATCTCGAATAAACATAACAAAAACATTTTTTATCCAGAGTGCTTCAAACATGATTTAGAGCTTGTTTATGGAAAAGTGCTTATTTTGCATTTCAATGTTGCAACTTGCTGAAAACTGTCCACGGCGTTCATTTCATCTCAACCTAGACACAGCACAGCAAAAATTGGACATCCAGAGTGCATCAAACATGATTTAGAGCTTGTTTATGGAAAAGTGCTTATTTCTGCATTTCAATGTTGCAACTTGCTGAAAACTGTCCACGGCGTTCATTTCATCTCAACCTAGACACAGCACAGCAAAAATTGGATATCCAGAGTGCATCAAACATGATTTAGAGCTTATGGAAAAGTGCTTATTTCTGCATTTCAATGTTGCAACTTGCTGAAAACTGTCCACGGCGTTCATTTCATCTCAACCTAGACACAGCACAGCAAAAATTGGATATCCAGAGTGCATCAAACATGATTTAGAGCTTGTTTATGGAAAAGTGCTTATTTCTGCATTTCAATGTTGTAACTTGCTGAAAACAGTCTACAGTGTTTCATAACATCTCGAAGAAACATAACAAAAACATTTTTTATCCAGAGTGCTTCAAACATGATTTAGAGCTTGTTTATGGAAAAGTGCTTATTTCTGCATTTCAATGTTGTAACTTGCTGAAAACAGTCTACAGTGTTTTCATAACATCTCGAAAAACATAACAAAAAAATTTTTTATCCAGAGTGCTTCAAACATGATTTAGAGCTTGTTTATGGAAAAGTGCTTATTTCTGCATTTCAATGTTGCAACTTGCTGAAAACTGTCCACGGCGTTCATTCATCTCACCTAGACACAGCACAGCAAAAAATTGGACATCCAGAGTGCATCAAACATGATTTAGAGCTTGTTTATGGAAAAGTGCTTATTTCTGCATTTCAATGTTGTAACTTGCTGAAAACAGTCTACAGTGTTTTCATAACATCTCGAATAAACATAACAAAAACATTTTTTATCCAGAGTGCTTCAAACATGATTTAGAGCTTGTTTATGGAAAAGTGCTTATTTCTGCATTTCAATGTTGCAACTTGCTGAAAACTGTCCACGGCGTTCATTTCATCTCAACTAGACACAGCACAGCAAAAATTGGATATCCAGAGTGCTTCAAACATGATTTAGAGCTTGTTTATGGAAAAGTGCTTATTTCTGCATTTCAATGTTGCAACTTGCTGAAAACTGTCCACGGCGTTCATTCATCTCAACTAGACACAGCACAGCAAAAATTGGATATCCAGAGTGCTTCAAACATGATTTAGAGCTTGTTTATGGAAAAGTGCTTATTCTGCATTTCAATGTTGTACTTGCTGAAAACAGTCTACAGTGTTTCATAACATCTCGAAAACACTAACAAAAACATTTTTTATCCAGAGTGCTTCAAACATGATTTAGAGCTTGTTTATGGAAAAGTGCTTATTTCTGCATTTCAATGTTGCAACTTGCTGAAAACTGTCCACGGCGTCATTTCATCTCAACCTAGACACAGCACAGCAAAAATGGATATCCAGAGTGCATCAAACATGATTTAGAGCTTGTTTATGGAAAAGTGCTTATTTCTGCATTTCAATGTTGTAACTTGCTGAAAACAGTCTACAGGGTTCATAACATCTCGATAAACATAACAAAAACATTTTTTATCCAGAGTGCTTCAAACATGATTTAGAGCTTGTTTATGGAAAAGTGCTTATTTCTGCATTTCAATGTTGAACTTGCTGAAAACAGTCTACAGTGTTTTTCATAACATCTCGAATACACAACAAAACATTTTTTATCCAGAGTGCTTCAAACATGATTTAGAGCTTGTTTATGGAAAAGTGCTTATTTCTGCATTTCAATGTTGCAACTTGCTGAAAACTGTCCACGGCGTTCATTTCATCTCAACCTAGACACAGCACAGCAAAAATTGGACATCCAGAGTGCTTCAAACATGATTTAGAGCTTGTATATGGAAAAGTGCTTATTTCTGCATTTCAATGTTGCAACTTGCTGAAAACTGTCCACGGCGTTCATTTCATCTCAACCTAGACAAACACACAAGCAAAAATTGGATATCCAGAGTGCATCAAACATGATTTAGAGCTTGTTTATGGAAAAGTGCTTATTTCTGCATTTCAATGTTGCAACTTGCTGAAAACTGTCCACGGCGTTCATTTCATCTCAACCTAGACACAGCACAGCAAAAATTGGATATCCAGAGTGCTCATCAAACATGATTTAGAGCTTGTTTATGGAAAAGTGCTTATTTCTGCATTTCAATGTTGTAACTTGCTGAAAACAGTCACAGTGTTTCATAACATCTCGAAGAACATAACAAAAAACATTTTTTATCCAGAGTGCTTCAAACATGATTTAGAGCTTGTTTATGGAAAAGTGCTTATTTTGCATTTCAATGTTGCAACTTGCTGAAAACTGTCCACGGCGTTCATTTCATCTCAACCTAGACACAGCACAGCAAAAATTGGACATCCAGAGTGCATCAAACATGATTTAGAGCTTGTTTATGGAAAAGTGCTTATTTCTGCATTTCAATGTTGTAACTTGCTGAAAACAGTCTACAGTGTTTCATAACATCGAATAAACATAACAAAAACATTTTTTATCCAGAGTGCTTCAAACATGATTTAGAGCTTGTTTATGGAAAAGTGCTTATTTTGCATTTCAATGTTGCAACTTGCTGAAAACTGTCCACGGCGTTCATTTCATCTCAACCTAGACACAGCACAGCAAAAATTGGACATCCAGAGTGCATCAAACATGATTTAGAGCTTGTTTATGGAAAAGTGCTTATTTCTGCATTCAATGTTGCAACTTGCTGAAAACTGTCCACGGCGTTCATTTCATCTCAACCTAGACACAGCAAAGCAAAAATTGGATATCCAGAGTGCATCAAACATGATTTAGAGCTTGTTTATGGAAAAGTGCTTATTTCTGCATTTCAATGTTGTAACTTGCTGAAAACAGTCTACAGGTTTCATAACATCTCAAATAAACATAACAAAAAACATTTTTTTATCCAGAGTGCTTCAAACATGATTTAGAGCTTGTTTATGGAAAAGTGCTTATTTTGCATTTCAATGTTGCAACTTGCTTTGCTGAAAACTGTCCACGGCGTTCATTCATCTCACCTAGACACGCACAGCAAAATTGGACATCCAGAGTGCATCAAACATGATTTAGAGCTTGTGTTATGGAAAAGTGCTTATTTCTGCATTTCAATGTTGTAACTTGCTGAAAACAGTCTACAGTGTTTCATAACATCTCGAATAAACATAACAAAAACATTTTTTATCCAGAGTGCTTCAAACATGATTTAGAGCTTGTTTATGGAAAAGTGCTTATTTCTGCATTTCAATGTTGTACTTGCTGAAAACAGTCTACAGTGTTCATAACATCTCGAATAAACATAACAAACATTTTTATCCAGAGTGCTTCAAACATGATTAGAGCTTGTTTTGGAAAAGTGCTTATTTTGCATTTTCAAGTTTCAACTTGCTGAAAACTGTCCACGGC